>NC_051067.1:76205693-76253105 GCF_004664715.2 Peromyscus leucopus
TGTAATCCTTCGATCTCCTTTTCTTGTCTTATTGCTCTAGCTAGAATTCTAGTACTATATTGAATAAATATGGGGAGAGTGGCAGCCTTGTCTTGTTCCTGATTTTAGTGGTATTGCTTTGAGTTTCTCTCCATTTAATTTATGTTGGCTGTTGGCTTGCTGTAATTTCTTTATTATGTTTAGGATGTTACTTGTATTCTGGTCTTCTAAGACCTTTATCATGAAGGGGCGTTGGATTTGTCAAAGGCTTTTTCAGCATCTAATGAGATGATCATGTGGTTTTTTTTTCTTTCAGTTTGTTTATATGGTGTATTACATTGACAGATTTTCGTATGTTGAAATCTTGCATCCCTGGGATGAAACCTACTTGGTCGTGATGGATAATTTTTTTGATGTATTCTTGGATTCTGTTTGCCAATATTTGTTGAGTATTTTTGCATCAATGTTCACGAGGGAGATTGGTCTGTAATTCTCTTTCTTTGTTGCATCTTTGTGTGGTTTGGGTATCAGTGTAATTGTAGCCTTGTTGAGTATTTTCATCAATGTTCATGAAGGAGACTGGTCTTTAATTCTCTTTCTTTGTTGCATCTTTGTGTGGTTTGGGTATCAGGGTAATTGTAGCCTCATAAAAAGAGTTTGGTAGTGTTCCTTCTGTTTCTATTGTATGGAACAATTTGAAGAATATTGGTAATTAGGTCTTCTTTGAAAGTCTGGTAGAATTCTACACTGAAACCATCTGGTCCTGGGCTTTTTTGGTTGGGAGACTTTTGGTGACTGTTTCTATTTCTTTAGGGATTATTGGTCTATTTAAATGGTTTATCTGGTCTGAATTTAATATTGGTATGTGGTATTTATCCAGAAAATTGTCCATTTCTTCCAGATTTTTCATTTTGTGGAGTAGAGGTTTTTGAAGTATGACCTGATGATTCTCTGGATTTCCTCGTTGTCTGTTGTTATGTCTCCCTTTTCATTTCTGATTTTGTTAATTTGGGTGCTCTCTCTTTGCCTTTTGGTTAATTTGGCTAGGGGTTTGTCTATCATGTTGATTTTTTCAAAGAACCAACTCGTTGTTTCATTGATTTTTTTGCATTGTTCTCTTGGTTTCTATTTTCTTGATTTCAGTCCTCAATTTGATTATTTCCTGGCATCTATTTCTCCTGGGGTGAATTTGTTTCTTTTTTGTTCTAGAGCTCTCAGTTGTACTGTTATTTCATTGGTATGGGATTTCTCCATCTTCTTTATGTGTACATTTAGAGCCATATGAAAGCCACTGCTTTCATAGTGTCCATAAGTTTGGGTATGTTGTACTTTCATTTTCATTGAATTCTAGGAAATCTTTAATTTCTTTATTTCTTCCTTGACCCATTGATGTTTCAAGTGGGCATTATTCATTTCCATGAGATTGTAGGCTTTCTATATTTTTGTTGTTGTTGAGGTCTAACTTTAAGGCATGGTGTCCGATAAGATACAGAGGTTATTCCAGTTTTTTTTTTTGTATCTGTTGAAATTTGTTTTGTGACCAATCATGTGGTCAATTTTTGAGAATGTTCCATGGGGTGCTGAGAAGAAGGTATATTTGTGTGAATGGAATGTTCTGTAGATATCTATTAAGTCCATTTGAGTCATAACATCTGTTAGGTCCTTTATTTCTTTGTTAAGTTTTAGTCTGGTAGATCTATCTTTTTGGTGAGAGTGGTGTGTGAAATCTCCACTACTAATGTGTGGGTTTGATGTGCATTTTAAGCTTTAGTAATGTTTCTTTTATAAATGTGGGTGCCTTTGTATTTGGGGCATAAATGTTCAGAATTGAAGCTTCACTTGGTGGATTTTTCCTGTGATTAATATGTAATGTCCATCCTGATCTCTTTGATTGATTTTAATTTGAAGTCTATTTGATTAGATATTAGGATAGCTAACCAGCTTGTTCCTTAGGTCCATTTGCTTGGAAAGCCTTTTCCCAGCCCTTTACTGGAGGTAGTGTCTGTCTTTGAAGTTAAGGTGTGTTTCTTGTATGCAGCTGATGGATGGATCTGTTTTCTTATCTATTCTGTTATTCTGTGTCTTTTTATAGTTGAATTGAGACCATTGATAGTGATGGATATTAATGACCAGTGATTGTTAATTCTGTTATTTTTTTGTGGTTCGTGTGTTTGTCCTTCTTTGGTGTTTGTTGGTGTGGGATTATCTATTGCCTGAGTTTTCATGGGTGTATTAGCTTCTTTAGGTTGGATTTTTCCTTCTAGTGCTTTCTGTAGGCTGGGTTTGTGGACAGGTATTGATTAAATCTGGTTTTATTTTGGAATATTTTGTTTACTCCGCTGTGGTGATTGAGAGTTTTGCTGGGTATAATAGTCTGGGTTGGCATCCGTGGTCTCTTAAGTGTCTGCATAAGATTTGTCATGACCTTCTAGCTTTCATAGTCTCTATTGAGTAGTCTGGTGTTATTCTGATGGGTTTGCCTTTATATGTTACTTGGTCTTTTTCCTTTGCGGCTCTTAATATTTTTTCTTTGTTCTGTATGTTTAGTGTTTTGATTATTATTTGGTGAGGGGACTTTTTTTTTTTTTTTGATCCAGCCTATTGGTGTTCTGTAAGCTTCTTGTATCTTCATAGGTATTTCTTTCTTTAGGTTAGGAAAGTTTTCTTCTATGATTTTGTTGAGTATATTTTCTGTGCCTTTGAGTTGGTATTCTTCCTTCCTCTATCCCTATTATTCTTAGGTTTGGTATTTTCATAGTGTCCCAAATTTCTTGGATGTTTTGTGTTACAACTTTTTTGTCTTTAGTGTTTTCTTTGACTAAAATCTATTTCTCTATTGTGTTCATCTCTTGCAATCGGTTGGTTATGCTTGTTTCTGTAGTTTCTGTTTGTTTAGTGAAAGTATTTCCAGCATTCCCTCAGCTTGTGTTTTCTTTATTGTCTCAATTTCATTTTCAATCTTGGAATGTTTCCTTCATCTGTTTAATTGCTTTTTCTTGGCTTTCTTTGATTTCTTCCAATTTTTTGTTTGTTTTTTTCATTTTCTTTAGGGCATTTCTTTATTTCTCTTAAGGGAGTTTTTCATTTCTCTTTAATGGAGTTTTTCATTTCCCTTTAAAGGAATTTTTAATTTCCTCTTTAAGGAATTTTTTTTATTTCTTTTTTAAGGGCCTCTATCATCGTCTTAAAGTCATTTTTAGGATTGATTTCTTCTGTTTCTTCTGCCTTGGTATGTTCAGGTCTTGTGGGTGTAGAATCACTAGGTTCTGATTTGTCATATAGGTCTTTATGTTGTTGCCTGTATTTTTGCACTGCGTCTACTCATTCTTCTCTTCTTGGTGCAGGCAGTGTCTGTGTCTGAAAAGTTCCTCTCTTGTTCTAATTGTTAGTCTTGGTTCACTAGGAGTTCTTGGTTAAATTGGTGCTGTTGGGCTCTGTGTCTTCAGGAGCAGCTTAGTCAAATCAGTGTTAGTGGGTTCTGTCTGTGGGAGCAGTTGTTCCCAGTTGGTGTAGGGTGTGCTTATAGTTTTTTTTGTTGGGGGGGGTGAGGGAGCAGGGAAAGTTAGCTGTCTGGTCGCTGGGACTCGATGGGTAGGGCGATTCTGGTGATCTGATTCGGTGTCTGGGCAGCACTTCTTTTGTGTTCTCAGGTCACGTTTTGCTCATTCATCAATCCTCAGCTGATTTTGTTTCCTCAGACTTCAAACTATAGGATTCTGAATCCTCTCCAGATGGATTTCAGCTGAGCAGGTAGTGTCACCAACACCTCCAGTTGTTTGGTTTCAAGGATCAGCAGCTGGCCCTGACATCTGTTTTTTTTTTTTTTGTTTTTATTTTATTTTTTTTACAATTCCATTCAGTTCTACATATCAGCCACGGGTTCCCCTATTCTCCCCCCTCCTACCGCTCCCCTTACCCTCAGCCCTCCCCAATCCCACCTCCTCCAGGGCAAATCCTCCCCAGGACTGTGATCAACCTGGTAGACTCAGTCCAGGCAGTCCAGTCCCTTCCTCCCAGACTGAGCCAAGTGTCCCTGCATAAGCTTCAGGTTTCAAACAGCCAACTCATGCAATGAGCACAGGACTTGGTCCCACTGCCTAGTTACCTCCCAAACTGATCAAGCCAATCAACTGTCTCACCTATTCAGAGGTCCTGATCCAGCTGGGGGCCCCTCAGCCTTCGGTTCATAGTTCATGTGTTTCCATTCATTTGGCTATTTTTTTTTCAATAATTGAGTAAAACCAAAATTTATTATAAGCCACAGTCATCCTAGGGACCTCCATGCTATATATATAGCCTTCATGGTTCTATGGGTTGTGGTCTGATTGTTCTTTATTTTATATCTAGAATCCACTTATGAGTGAGTACATACCATGACTGTCTTTCTGGGTTTGGGTTACCTCACTCAGGATGATTTTTTCTAGTTCCATCCATTTGCCTGCAAATTTCATGATGTCATTGTTTTTCTCTGCTGAGTAGTACTCCATTGTGTATATGTACCACATTTTTTCATCCATTCTTCCGTTGATGGGCATCTAGGTTGTTCCCAGGTTCTGGCTATTACAAATAGTGCTGCTATGAACATAACTGAGCATGTATCTTTATAGTATGAATCAGCATTCCTTGGGTATATGCCAAGAGTGGGATGGCTGGCTCTTGAGGTAGTTCGATTCCCAATTTTCTGAGAAACCACCATACTAATTTCCACAGTGGTTGTACAAGTTTGCATTCCCACCAACAGTGGAGGAGTGTTCCCTTTGCTTCACATCCTCTCCAACATTGACTGTCATTGGTGTTTTTGATCGTAGCCATTCTGACAGGTGTAAGGTGGTATCTCAGAGTCGTTTTGATTTACATTTCTCTGATGATTAAGGATGTTGGGCATTTCTTTAAATGTCCTTCAGCCATTTGTGATTCTTGTTTTGTGAATACTCTGTTTAGCTCTTTAGCCCATTTTTTAACTGGACTGTTCAGTATTTTGATGCCTAGTTTCTTGAGTTCTTTATATACTGTGGAGATCAATCCTTTGTAAGATGTGGGGTTGGTGAAGATCTTTTCCCATTCTCTTGGCTGTCTTTTGTCTTATTGACAGTGTCTTTTGCCCTGCAAATCTTCTCAATTTTGAGAGGTCCCATTTATTAATTGTTGTGCTCAGGGTCTGTGCTGTTGGTGTTTTATTTAGGAAATGGTCTCTGGTACCAATACGTTCAAGAGAGCTTCCTACTTTCTTTTCTATTAAGTTTAGTGTAACTGGATTTATGTTCGGTCTTTGATCCACTTGGACTTGAGTTTTGTGCATGGTGACAGATATGGATCTATTTGTAATCTTTTACATTTTGACATCCAGTTATGCCAGCACCATTTGTTGAAGATACTTTCTTTTTTCCATTGTATAGTTTTGGCTCCTTTGTCAAAAACCAGGTGTTCATATGTGCATGGATTAATGTCAGGGTCTTCAATTTGATTCCATTGGTCCACATGTCAGTTTTTATACCAGTACCAAGCTGTTTTTATTACTATAGCTCTATAGTAGAGTTTGAGGTCAGGGATCGTGATGCCTCCAAAGGTTTCTTTATCGTATAGGATTCTTTTAGGTATCCTGGGTCTTTTGTTTTTCCATATGAAGTTGAGTATTTTTCTTTCCAAGTCTGTGAAGAATTGTGTTGGGATATTGATGGGATTGTTTTGAATCTGTAGAATGCTTTTGGTAAGATTGCCATTTTTACTATGTTAATCCTACCTATCCATGAGCATGGGAGATCCTTCCATTTTCTGATATCTTCTTCAATTTCTTTCTTTAGAGATTTAAAGTTCTTATCCTACAGGTCCTTCACTTGTTTAGTTAGTGTTTTCCCAAGGTATTTTATATTATTTGTGGCTATTGTAAAGGGTGATGTTTCTCTGATTTCTTTCTCAGCCCTTTTATCATTTGTGTATAGGAGGGCTACTGATTTTTTTTTTGAGTTGATCTTGTATCCTGCCACTTTACTGAAGGAGTTTATCAGCTGTAGGAGTTCCCTGGTAGAATTTTTGGGTCACTAATGTATACTATCATATCATCTGCAAATAGTGAAAGTTTGACTTCTTCCTTGCCAATTTGTATCCAATTTGTATTCCTTTGATCTCCTTTTCTTATCTTATTGCTCTAGCTAGAACTTCTAGTACTATATTGAATAAATATGGGGAGAGTAGACAGCCTTGTCTTGTTCCTGAATTTAGTGGTATCGCTTTGAGTTTCTCTCCATTTAATTTGATGTTTGCTATTGGCTTGCTATAAATTGCTTTTATTATGTTTAGAAATGTTCCTTGTATTCCTGATCTTTCTAAGACCTTTGTCATGAAGGGGTGTTGGATTTTGTCAAAGGCTTTTTCAGTATCTAAGGAGATGATCATGTGGTTTTTTTTCTTTCAGTTTGTTTATATGGTGTATTGCATTGACTGATTTTCGTATGTTGAACCATCTTTGCATTCCTGGGATGAAACCTACTTGGTCATAATGGATAATTTTTTTGATGTATTCTTGATGATTCCTTGCAGAAAACTGATAGACTCAAACACAAAAACATGTATAGGCAGCTAATTGAGGTCTTTTTTCTAGAACTAATTATTACTCTCTATGACTATTAATATCATAACAAAAGTTTAATATATAATAACCTTTACATTTTGATATAAAATTAGTACTTTAAGAAAAGTTTAAAGAATCAAAATAGAACCAAAGAATTGAGATTAGAAGCAATAGAATAGTCCCTTAGTTTTTTTCATTTTCTTCCCTCCCATATCAGAAGTTGCTCTTTCTTCTGATGATACAGAGATTTTGCATTTTCCTTTTAACAACATGCTTGGGTTTAAAGAAGGAGAGAGCCATTGTCCAACTCCAAAGCCAGCTTTCATTTTGAATTGAACTGGGACTAGAAAAGATCATCTGTATTAAATGTCTGTAGAGAATAGCAGAAACAAACTTTTAGGAAGACTCAGGAATTTTATAAGTGATATACCAATAGGCCAATGTACTCTTTTTCTTGGGACATCTTTGCTAGATGATTTGTCCTTTTCTTCAGATGTCTCATTTGTTCAGGTTTATCAGATTCCTTAGCATTCATTCTCCTGAAAGACAGAAACAAAAACCTTTCCCCAAGACTAACTCTGGAAGGTTTCCTTTTGGCAAGTTATATCTGATTAAATGAAAAGGCATTTGTTAGTGGTATAAGTTAGTTTAAATTGGATGGTCATGCTGGTTGATGAAATGTCACATCTTCTAATTAAGAGGTCTCTCTTGTTCAAATCGAACCTTTATCAATTTTGATGGTACCCACAGCTTATCTTCTCCTGTAGAAACAAAAGCAAAACCTCATCCTCAATGTAACACATATCCTGGTTTCCATTCTGAGGTCAGCACATCCTTAAGGTATATAGACTGATTTAATTCTGTAGTTTTTTTCTATTATCCAATGTCTCTCTGCTTCTGTTGTTCCTTTCTCATTAGCATTGATAAAATTCAAAGTTAATAGAGCATTATGAAGTCTATTTCTGGGGGGGTTGTTACCCCTTTCTGTTCATTTAGCATATCCTTTAGAGTTCTGTTTGATCTTTCTATAACTGCTTGGCCTGTAGGATTATATGGTATAGCTGTAATATGCTTTATATTGTAAAAAGCAAAACAAAAAACAAAAAAACCTGTTTCATTGTCAGTTTTAATTTGTGCAGGTATACCCATGATGGCCATAACTTCTAGCAAATGAGCGATGACAGAATCAGCTTTTTCAGAACTCAAAGCAGTTGCCCATTGAAATCCTGAATAAGTATCAATGGTATGGTGTATGTATTTCAATTTTCCAAATTCTGCAAAGTGAAATACATCCATCTGCAAGATTTCACTCCTCTATGTACCCTTTGGGTTACATACTGCTGGTAATGGAGTCTGATTGTAAAAGGAGCAAGTAGGACATTTCCTTACAATTTCCTTGGCTTATTGCCAGGTTATGGAAAAATCCTTTTTTAAACCTTTACTATTCATGATGTTTTATAAAATTCTGAGGCCTCCAGCAATTTCCTATCAATAATTTATCAATCTTATCATTACCTTGTGCTAGAGGGCCTGGGAGACCCTTATGGGATCGGATATGAGTTATATATATATGGGATGCGTCTTATTCCTAATTATATCTTGTAACTGAATAAATAGTGAAGCTGATTCTGACTCACCAGGGATAAATTCTCCAGTCCCAATATGTGATACCACTCTTTAGGCATACTGAGAGTCAGTAACTATGTTGAGAAGTTCTGAAAAATCCATTAATACCAACAGAATAGTATACGATTCTGATTTTTGAACTAAATTATAAGGACTTTGAAACACTTTACTTAAATATTCTGATTTGTAACCTGCCTTTCCATATTTGTTTGCATCTGTATAAAATGTATGAGCTCCAGATATGAGTGTTTCCCATACAATGTGAAGCAAAATCCAATCAGCTCTCTTTATATGTTCAATTCTATTGCTTTGGGGATATTTGAAGTTAATTTCTTCCAAAAAATTACTGCAAGCTCTTTTCCAATTTCACTTTCTGCCCATAATTTTTCAATGTTCTCCTTAGTTAAAGGTATGACAATTTCTGCTGGGTCTATTCCTGCTAATTGATAAAGTCTCAATTTTCCTTTCAAAATCAAGTCAGGGATTTTTTCCACATAAGTTTTTAATTTTTTATTCGGTGTATTTGGTAGAAATATCCATTCCAATATAATATCTTTCCTCTGCATTAAAATTCCTCTAGGAGAATGCCTAGAGGGTAAAATAACCAAAATGTAATCGAGCTTTGGATCCTCACAGTCCACATGTCCTTCCTATACTTTCTTTTCTACCAAGGCCAATTCTTTCTCAGCTTCAGGTGATAATCATCTTGGACTATTTAAGTCATTGTCACCTTCTAAGGTTTTGAACAAATTATTCACTTCATCATTTTTTATCCCAACAATAGTTCATAGATGAGAAATCTCCAAATAACCTTTGAAAGTCATTAAGAGTCCATAATTGATCTCTCCTAATTTGCTCATTTTGGGGTCTGATTTTTTTTTTATGTAGACCTATTTTATATCCTAAATAATTAATAGAGTCCCCTCTTTGTATCTTTTCAGGAGCAATTTGTAATCCCCAACAAGGCAAAATTTTCTTTACTTCTTCAAACATTCTTTCTAATGTATCTGCATTGAGTCATTTAATAAAATATCATCCATGTAATGATAAATTATAGATTTAGGAAATTTTGTATGTATCACTTCCAATGGCTGTTGTACAAAATATTGGCACAGGGTTGGGCTATTCAACATTCCCTGTGGGAGGACCCTCCATTGATATCTCTTAACTGGTTGAGAATTATTATATATAGGCACCGAGAAATCAAATCTTTCTCTGTCTTTTTTCTTGTAAGGATATTGAAAAGAAACAGTCTTTTAAATCAGTAACTATAAGAGGCCATCCTTTTGTTAACAGAGTAGGCAAAGGAATTCCAGATTGTAGAGAGCCCATTGGCTGTATTACTTTGTTAATTGCTCTAAGGTCTGTTACCGTTCTCCATTTACCAGATTTATTTTTAATAACAAATACAGGAGAATTCCAAGGGCTGGTTGATTCTTCAATATGCTGAGCATTTAACTGCTCTTCTACCAGCTCTTCTAAAGCCTGGAGTTTCTCTGTTGTTAAAAGCCATTCCTGAACCCATACAGGCTTGTGTGTTAACCATTTTAAAGGTAGAGCGGTTGGTGTTTTTGGAAGATCAGCAGTTGTTGTGCCCTGTTCTTGTACATTCTGGATGGCTGGTGACCACTCATTAGAATAATACCTTCTAATATTTCTCTCAGAAACATGTGTTAGGTTATGATTTGTTTCTGACATTGGAGAAATGTTAATCTGAGTATTCCATTGTTGCAACAGGTCTTGACCCCACAGGTTCATAGCTATATTAGCCACACATGGCTTCAATTTTCCTCTCTGTGAATCTGGACCTATACATTTGAGCCATCTTGCACTCTGTTTCACTTGAGATAATGTTCCAATCCCTAAGAACTGAACATTTACCTCCTGAAGAGACCAATTTGAATGGCAAAATTCTGGTGCAATTTTTGTCACATCTGTACCTGTGCCTACTAAAACGTTCAAGAAATTGTCATTTATTCATACTTTTAATTTTGGTCTTTGTTAATTTATGTAAGTTTTTCAAAAAAAATTCACTTTATTGTTTCTCCTGAAATTTCTGTTCTCTCTACCTCAGTTGTTCTATCACCATGAACAGCCTGGTTTATTCCAATAGGCATTTGGTTATGTAATTGCTCTGAATAGGGGTTAATTCTATGATGAAAGGAAAGGTCTGAACTGAATTTGCTGTGGTGGCCTGCCTGAGGCCCCTCTGGGAGTTTCCTGAAAACAGAGGCAAAGGATTTCCTTGTCTGTCCCTTGTTGATCTACATTCATTGGTCCAATGTTTACCCTTACCACACCTTCTGCATACTCCAGAAGGGAGGGGCATTCTGTTGCCATTGTTCCTTGAATAAACATTCTTTCTAGGACACCCTCTTTACACTCCTTTTTCAAATGACTTTGTTTTCCACACTCAAAACATCTGACATTGCTCAAACCTTTTGAAATTGCTTCTCCTATCCACCTATCATCATCATCAGGAGACTCAACATTAATTGTGTCCCTGATCCAATCCTCTAAGGGTGCAGATCTTGCCTTTAATGGCCTGATTATTCTTTTACATGCTGCATTTGCATTCTCAAAAGCTAAAGATTCAATTATTATCTGTCTAGCTTCTGAATCTGGTATCATTCTATTATTCTATTCTATTCTATTACTGTTGAAGGCAGCATTTTAAGAAATCTGTGAAGGATTCTTTTGGGCCCTATATAACTTTTGTGAATGATTCTATTTTCTTTCATGCTTCCTCAATTCTGTCCCATGCATTCATGGCTGCCATGCAGCATAGAATTAAGGTTTGATTATCATATAAACATTGTCTTTGTATTTCAGCATATTGGCCTTCGCCAAGAAGCTGATCCTGAGAAATTTCCACACCTCTAGCTCTACATTGATTTTCTATTGTCTTAGCCTCATCTCTAAACCAAGTGTATCATTGCAATTGTGCCCCAGGTTCCAGGACAGTGGTTACTAATTCTTTCCAGTCCTGAGGAATAATCCTATTACAAGTTGATAACGAGATTAACATTTGCTTTACAAATGGAGAATGCCTCCTTAAATCTCCTCAAATCTAACATTTCAACTGGAGTCCTATTAGCTTATATACCCCCCTTGAGCAAGTAGTTCCTGTATGGCTACAGGATAAATTAAGTTTGATTGTTTGAAAACAGGCTGTCTCTCTGTAACCTTATAATTCAATCCTGAAATAATTTCACCTTTAAATTCTTCTGTCTGGGTCTCAAAGTATCTATAATTCATTTTAGCAGATTTTTCTAAAGCTTTTATCTTAGCACTTAAATTAATAAACTTTTTAATAGTAAAATAAGGATAATTAAACAAATATGTATAATTGATGTTACATACATCCCATCAACATTAATTATACTTTCAAGTAATTGTTCCATTTTCAGAATTCCTAATGTGTTATCAAACAAAGATCAATTTCCTTCCATTGTAAAGATATTTTTTAATGTGGGAAAATTTTTCTCTTTTAAGTAGTTTTTCCCTTTAAGGTATCTGATATCTTAAGTGACTTACCAATTCTGCGTAGAACAGTAGAAGTCTGAGGGAATTTCAAATCAGCTACCTAGCGTGGTTGTAATCCAAGATGGAGAGAGAGAGAGAGCACCTACCTCCTACCAGGAGAAGAAAAAAGCTAAAAGCTAAAGTCCAGCCAAGTGCTCTGGCCTGAGCCATTTTGGACCTGAGCCAGGGGTCTGTAAATCCACAAACAGTCTAGCTGCTTGTAGCTCTGGCCCCTTTAGGCTGGGCCCCTTTAAACTCTGGCCATGTGAGTTGAAGGTTTGGCCGAAAGTAGCTCCAGTTGCGTGTAACCAGACTACCTGTAGCCAAAGTCAAGTGCAGCTCTGGCTGCCTGTAGCCTGGATCACTTGTGGCTCTGTCTGGGCCTGGGGGCCTGTAAGCTCTAGCCTGTAAGGCCACCAATGGTTTTTTAAATAATTCTTGCCACATGGGCACCAATTGTAGACAAATTTCTTAACAGTCTTATTAAATAGGAAACACAGAGTCAAATACAGGGGTGCAAGTCATAGAGATCGGAGCATCTTACCGATCCCACGTGTCCTTCATGACTCTAAAGGGAGGACCACATGGCTGATGCTAAGTTCAGCTGCCCACTGGGGATGAAACCTAGCCCCCTTCTGAAATTATGTTTTCATGAGCTTTGATTCCCTGTTGCTCTTTAATAACAGATAATTCCTTATGCCTTCTCTTTTCCAGAATTTCCTGAGTGGGAGGGTTCACACCCTGTGAGCACCACTCCCTGAATTCCATTTCACATCTTAACCTCTCCTTTTCTCTTCCAGCAGAAGCCATGACTCCAACCTTAAATTTCCTGGTGCTCTTTTTCTCCTCAAAGTATATTTTGTATTTCTTTCTTTCTCCCCTGCTTGCTATTTTTCATTGTAGATCTCTATGAACCTGATAACTAATAATCATGTGACACAGTCACTATTAGGCTGTTTTGAAATCTTCTTTGCCAATGAAATTAGTCTAAAACTTTTAAATTTAGCCTCAGGCAGATTCTTAGGACAAGGGCAAATAGCAGACACATTCTTTGTGAAATATCACAAGAATGGGCTCCAGACCAGTTGCTAATTGTTCCCCTCTGAAACTTTTTGAACTTGGTCTTTGTAGTCCACAATCCTCTCAGGACTATGTCTTATTAATTATTTCAGGACTAAGCTCCAACTAGGATTGCCAGTTAACACCCACTTACAGTGTTCAGCCTGTTTCCTAGTCCAAAGTCACAAAGCCTTCAACAAATTCCTCCAAACAACAGCACGATAAGATCTGTCACAGCAATACCCCACTCCTGGTACCCAATTTCTGTCTTAGTTATTTTTGGCTGAGATAAGATACTATCACTCAAGCAATTTACATTAAAAAAGATTTTATTGGAACTTACAGTTCAGAGGGTGAATTCGTGACCATCATGATGGAAATCATGGCAGCAAGCAGGCAGGCATGGTGCTGAAGCCAGTAGCTGAGAGCACATATTTTTGTCTGCAAAGAGAGAGAGAGAGAGAGAGAGAGAGAGAGAGAGAGAGAGAGAGAGAGAACTAACTGGGAATTGTGCAAGCTTTTAAACTTTAAAACCCACCCCAAGGACACACCTTCTCCAACAAGGCCACACCTCCTAATCCTTCCCAAACAATTCAACTAACTAGAGACCACATATTCAATCATATGAACACTTGAGGGCCATTCTTATTCAAAACAACACAAATATTGATATTTTGTAATCACAGCTGTGACTATTTAAGCAAGCATAGCTGTGGTTATTTTTGTTCATTTGTCTTTGATTTTTGAGAACTTGCTTTGCGTCTGTCCTGGTCAGTCTTTTTTAATAAAAAGCCTCTAATTTTCTAAAATCAAAACTTGAGTCAGACCCACAATAAGAGGAAGTAGGATTCCCAGGGACTGGAATTACAGACAATTGTGAGTCGCCATGCAGGTGCTGTGAATTAAATCCAAGTCATCTAGAAGAGCAGGCAATGCTTTAAATCATGGAGCCATCTCTATAGCCCCTTGTTTTATGAATTATTTTATAGGTTGGGGGCCCCCAAGTGTATCCCATGCATGAAGATACATGCTGGGCAGATGTAGAGGTGGGCTGTGGTGAATCAGGCCATGCGGGCATGGTGGTGGCCAGTAATTCACAACCCAGAGGCTGCATTTATGTAGAGAGTTTATTATAATAGAGAGATGGAGAGAGAGATAGGAAAGACATAAAGAAAGAGGGGGAAGTCAAGGGTTCACACATTTGGGAGGAAAAGCAGAAGAGAGAGAGAGCGGTGGGAAGGGATGGAGATTTCCTTATAATGAGGCTTTTATGTCAGGATGCAGGGCAGCACCAAAGGGTAGGATCTCAATGGCTATATTAGAATATTAACATTCCTCCATTTTGATTATTATAAAAAGAGGTGAGTTATGGGAGCAAGTGGAGGAACAAGGGCACTGAATTCTGGAGGCTACTTCAAGCTGACATGGGGTGAAGGGGGGAGAACTGGGGGTCACACATGGTGGAAGATCTCAGGAATAGTCCTTGGAGCAGAGGAGGCAGGTTGCAGCAGTGGTGTTCCAGGAGCTAGGTGGGCAATGGAAAATCAGGAGTATAGAAACCATGGCTTCTGCTCTTTCTCTGGAGGTCAGGTGAGAACAATGAATCTGCAAAATATGCTCGAAATATAGGTGGGCTCAGAAATGGGCTCTGGAGATTGTTAGTTTTCATCAGTCCAGATTTCTTGATGCAGTATCAAAACTTTTCCCAGGAGCCTGTAGTTACCTGTAAGACAGCTGGAATGGATTTACATGATGGCAAAGGGGTTAAAAACCCATTTAAGGACTCTTAAGAACTCTTTGTTGTCAAGGTTCTATCAGTTTATCAAAGCTGCATTTATCAGTATTAAAACTTTGAACTCTGGAGTTATATCTGAAATGGGTCCATCCTGTACCATGAAGTCTGTGAACAAGGCATACCTGTCTGTACTTGAAGTGTGTATGTGTGTGCGTGTGCGTGTGTGTGTGTGTGTGTGTGTGTGTGTGTGTGTGTGTGTGTCTTGGGATTGGGACTGTTAAACTGATACCCTAGTCATCAAACATCATCAGATCTGAGAAGGATAAACTTAAGAAGTTAGATAGCTTTCCAGATACCTAGGCAGCAATCTCGTCTCTCCGTTGTTGTTGGAGTAGTGCAGAAGCCCCAAAGGCAGCACTTGTTCAGCTGATAGGCCCATATCTGACAGATTTTTTCAGTGGAGTAGAGATTTGGGGAGACTTATCCACCTTGAGTTTGCAGTATAAGGCAATCAGTCCTCCATTGTTTCACTTATTCAGTCTGAACAGGATCTCAACTTTTTGCTGCATGGCCAGCCTTTCCAGTCTTCCAGGTGGAAATTCTTCTGTGGCTATATATCTTCTTGGAGGAGATACAGGATGCTGCCAGGAGCTGACATGTCTCTTTCTCATAAAAAAAAGCTTTTATATTAAATGCTTTATTCTCAGATCTCTACACGTGTTTGAGGACTGTGGGAGCAAAATCTGTTAGATGTATTTATAACTTTGAGAGCATATATATGACTTAAATCTGAACGTACAGGTTTCCCAGTTAGTTACAGCTTAATGAATTTAGTGAGGACAGGGAGATTCACATTCTTAAGCCTGAATAGACCTTGATTAAGGAGAGACTTTTTTAAAGTCATTGACAGTGGGATATCTGAATCTACTACCATTTTTAAGGCCCTGTAGCTGTAGTTCTGATCCTTGAGTACAGCCAGATTATAATCCTGAATGACTTATATAGAAATAGTTATTTCTTAAGCTGTCTCCTGAGAAGGCAAAGAAGAGTGACAGGAGAAAGATCCCAAGGCCAAGTTAGAACAGGAGAAAAGGGGCTTGTGAGTCCGGGTGAAGCCCAACTCTGAGAAAAAGACCTTCTGAGAAGAAGAAAAGGACCCTCTTGGTGTACCAGAAGCTCCATCCTGATTGATATTTATAGAAATATTTTTTTGGTTTTTTTCTAGACAGGTTTCTCTGTGTAGCTTTGCACCTTTCCTGGAACTCACTCTGTATCCCAGGCTGACCTCAAACTCACAGAGATCTACCTGGCTCTGCCTCCCAGGTGTTGGGATTAAAGGTGTGCACCACCACTGTCTGGCAAAATAATAATTTCTTAAGTTTGTATAATACCTCCCTGGTTCTGCATAAAGAAGGTCAAGTGTCTTATCTTATTGCAGAACCATTTTAATTAACATACATCAATGGGCATTAGATAGCCAATCAGTCCTCTATGCCGGGGGTTTCCTTTTGATCCAACATTTCAGCTTATTCTGGACAGGGACTATGGTACAACATATTCTCTTTAGTGCATTGTGTCAGGGCCCCCCAAAATGGCTGAAAGGTGAGTCAAAGGTTGGGCAATGGGGAATTTGTCAGAAGCATGTGGTTTTCTGACCTGGCTGTAGAGGCAGGGAACAATTATGTTTGGCTGGACTGGTGCACATCATATGGATTCTCTGATGGAATCCATAGCAGGGGAAGAGCTGCAGGCTGTGGTCCACAAATGCTGCTTCAATATTTCTGCCAGCCTGCTGAAATAAGGACTAGAAACAAGAGTTAAAGTGTACAAATTCATTTGGAGCCTTTTGGTCCATGGTCTTAGTAATTGGGAAGAGCATGTATCCCAAGACCAGAAGAGAAAAATAATACCATCCTTAAAAATAGACAAGTGAGGAAATAATGAAAGTTTTAGATAAATTAGTATTATCCATCAGTACTGAAATCAAAATCATGGAAAAGCAAGTAATTAGTAGCCAAGGAAAATTTAAACTCCTGAACTTGTTACCCAAAGTGTATCAGAATTGTAATTAATGTTGAAATCTGAAATTTAAAATCTTAATATAATGACTGCCTGCATGTGATCCCACTGATGCCCCAAAGGGGAGCGGATATGTCTGAGTGGCTGACTGTAGAAGAACAAACGGCAGGCCACAACTGGACCTCCCAGACAGGTTGAGCCAGAGAGAGGTGGCTGCAAAAAACCAGGCCAAGGCCAGAGGACTTTTACTTGGCCCGTAAAACAATGGTGAAGCAGTATGGTGGGAGGCGATTCCCTAAGCACCCTCCATACAGACTGCCTGAGTACCAGGTGGCACGCCCACACTCCCCTTAATAATGATGGTCGTAAAGTCATATGACCTGCCTGTTTGACCTTAGCCAAGATGGCACCTAGACCACATGGTTGCTTTTATTTAAGATGGTGGCTTGATCACATGGTTGCCCTTATTTAAGATGGCACTGCCTGATCACAATGTTGCCCCCACCAAATATGGCACCTAACAACATGTTGATGTGTGTTTTTTTTCCCCTAAAATAAACAGAATAGTTAAAAATCAGATAAATTGAAGCATTTAAAAGTCAGTTGAGCCGGGCGGTGGTGGGGTACACCTTTAATTCCAGTACTCGGGAAGCAGAGCCAGGCAGATCTCTCTGAGTTCGAGGCCAGCCTGGGCTACCAAGTGAGTTCCAGGAAAGGCGCAAAGCTACACAGAAAAACCCTGTCTCGAAAAAATTTAAAAAAAAGTCAGTTGAAAAGAAATATAGATGGCCATATCAATCCTACATTTCCATTCACACAGAGGAAATAGACTTTGTGAAAGAAAGAGAGAGAAGTAGCAGTGCAGCCAGGTGGGAGAGAGGGACCTCCCTGGGCTGTGGCATCATGGGAGCAGCAGCAGAGGAACCAACCCAGCCATTGGTCCGTGGCAGTGGTGGGGGTGGGGAGCCATAGGCACATTTTTTCACAATGAAGTATAAGGCCCAGCAGACTGACCTACAGCATTCCAGAGGGTCAGCGAGGGCCAAGGAAAACAGCACAAGATAGCCAATGGACCTTTGTCACAAGGATATGAGCCATGGAATTGAGAGGGCACAGGCCGTCTCCATATGCCGTGGCATAGGGATGGGGCCAAAGGGCTCTGAGCCCAGAAGACACATGGTACCAGCAAGTGAAACGAGACGAATCTGACTTCCAGTGTCCGAGAGTCAGCGAGGACTGATGAATGGCGCAAGGTAGCCAGTGGGCCGTCGTAAGAAAGACTGTGCCATGGAACCGAGCAGGCACAATTCGACTCCATATGCAATCGCATAGACAGGGGCCGGGGACTTAGAGATTGAAAGACACGTGAAAGGATAAGTTTTGTCATTTTTGTTTGCTGCATCCCCTGCACTGTAAGTCAGAGCTCACAAATCCAGTTTCTGAAAGTTGAAAATATTTTCCTGGAAGGGAGGGCCAGAATCCATCAGATAACCCATTAATTGTTACTATCTCTAATACGTGTGAATACATGCAGGTATATGAATGCCAGGTTTGGGCTTTAGAGAGTTGTGAGATCAAAGATCATGGATCTTAAAATGAATCTCTCTGGTCACAGGTTGAGAAACTTAAGCCTTATGTAACAAGTGAATATTGGCCACTTATTGTTTCTCTGGGCTACCAGGGTCAGAGTTTACTTTTAACCCCAAAGAAGGTAGATTAAAACATTGTATCATGAATCTCAAAAGTTCTTATTAATAAAATCAAACCTGAGCCAGGTATTGGGGTGAACACTGGAAGATCAGAGAACCAGAACAAGCCACAGCTACCTCACCTTGCCAGATCCTCAGCTGGTCTTGTTTCCTCAGACTGGAGGCCTCTGAGTCCTCATCCAGAATGGGTCCCAGCTGAACCGCTGTTCAAAAGCCTGAATGCTTAACCAGTCAAATACTTAACCAGGCCAAATGCTTCTTATTTCTGGTCCTCAAGACTTATATATCTTTCTGCTTTCTACCACCACTCCCTGGGATTAAAGACTGGCTTTCTGGGATTAAAAGTGTGAGTCACCATGCTTGGCTGTATCCTTGAACACATGGATTTCTGCCTCTGGAATGCTAGGATTAAAGGTGTGTGCTACCACTGCCTATCCTAAGTATCTAGTGTCTTTTCTGTTCTCTGACCCAGATAAGTTTATTAGGGTACATAATATTTTGGGAAACACAATATCACCACATTTCCTCTCTTTTTGTCTAAAATTTAAAAAAGCTTATAACTAATACAAGAAAAACTCTCTAATAGTATATACAATATATACAGTCAAAAATTACATTAACAATGTCTAGTCCATTAACATTTGACAGATTCAGACAAAAAACTCCATTATATATATTAACAATGTCAAGTCCAGTAACATTTGATAACCAAAAAATTTCATTGCTTATCCTATTTAAAACAAGTAGTTCCTTTTTAAAAGTAGATTCAAAAATTGACCTTTTTATCTTACCATATTCATATTTTCATAAAAGTTTCAATAATCTACCTTTTGTCATTTTTATATCTTTCCCTTTTTCTTTTCAGTGTAGATTCAGTGATCTACCCATTTATCCTATTATTTCTTTATCTTTTTTCTCAGAGTAGAAAGATGATCAATCTCATATCTATATTCTCTTTTTCTTTTTGCTTTCTAAGGGTGAAGATATCTTTAGGGAATCTTGAAAAGAAAATTTTTGGGTTAATTGTCAAGTCCTGTATCATTTTGGTTTTGTTTTTTTTTTTTTTTGGTTTTTCGAGACAGGGTTTCTCTGTGTAGCTTTGCGCCTTTCCTGGAACTCACTTGGTAGCCCAGGCTGGCCTCGAACTCACAGAGATCCGCCTGGCTCTGCCTCCCGAGTGCTGGGATTAAAGGCGTGCGCCACCACCGCCCGGCTAAGTCCTGTATCATTTATCCATTCTCTGCATAACAGGAAAGTTCAGGGCTTGTCACAAGTCCTTGTTTGAGTAGTCTGTCAGGCTGGGTCATCTCAACTAGTCCTCTCAAAATTGTCCTGAGTAGTTTGTAGTCCAAAGCCGATCTTTCCTTGGTGTTAATCAGCTTAATGGCTTTACCATAGTCCTTGTAGAATCATCTTTGTGGAGTCCCATCTTCCTTTTGAAGATTCCAAAGTCGCTGTTAGGCATGGTCATGGTTCCCTGAAGATTTTGTGTGTGTGTGTGCCTCCTCTGTAGTTTGGAGCAATCACAGTCTGATAAATGTCTGTCTCTTGGAACCATGAACATTCTTCTCTAAAAGAGAAAATCTCCACAGCAATTTCTCCCAACCATTTGTCTTGCCAAACTTTTCCAAATTGACCTTTGTTGATGCTTTCTTGTAACACGATGGTCCTGGCAATTCTTCTCTGAACAAGCAGCAGTAAACCTTTTGTTCCATCTAGTGGCATCACTGCAGTCACCAACACGATGAGAAGCAGCCAGCAACTTGGAGCAGCAGCTTTTGCCTCCATGGTCCCACCACTGTTTGTGGTTCAGCCCGGGCTGAAGCTTCTCCCAAGCCTCCTAGGTCGGCCTCAAACTCAGGATCCTCCTGCCTCTGCCTCCTTCAGTAAATCCAACCAATGTGCCACCACAACTGGCAACATGTAGCTTGGGCCTGAGCTGGGGCCCACAAGGCCACATGCAAGCAATTTTTCATGAATTTGTACCACAAACGTTGGGTGCCAGATGTATCAGGAATCTTAAAAGTTCTTATTAATAAAGTCAAACCTGAGCCAGGTATTGGGGCGAACACTGGAAGATCAGAGAGACAGAATAAGCCACAGCTAACCTCACCTGGCCAACTTCTCAGCGGATCCTCAGACTGGAAGATTCTAAGTCCTCATCCAGAATGAATCTCTGCTGAACTGATGCTAGAAGCCTGAAAGCTTAACCAGCCAAATACTTAACCAGGCCAAATGCTTCTAGTTTCTGGTCCTCGTGACTTATATACCTTTCTGCTTTCCACCACCACTCCCTGAGATTAAAGACTGGCTTTCTGGGATTAAAGGTGTGAGTCACCATGCTTGGCTGTATCCTTGAACACATGGATTTCTGCCTCTGGAATGCTAGGATTAAAGGTGTGTGCTACCACTGCCTATCCTAAATATCTAGTGTCTTTTCTGTTCTCTGACCCCAGATAAGTTTATTAGGGTACACAATATTTTGGGGAACACAATACCACCACAAAAAAATCATTCTGCTTTGCATTTGGGCAGATAAGTAACTTCAACAGTGTTCTGGTTGGCTTTGTGTCAACTTGTCACAAGCTGGAGTCATAAGAGAGAAAGGAGCCTCAGTTGAGGAGATGCCTCAGTGAGATCCAGTGTAAAGGCATTATCTCAATTAGTGATAAATGGGGGACATGGTAGGTGGTTCCATCCCTAGGCTGTTTGACCTGGGTTGTATAAGAAAGCAGTCTGAGCAAGCTGGGGTAAGCCAGCCAGTAAGAAGCTCCCATCCATGGCCTCTGCATCACCTCCTGCCTCCAGGATCCTGCCCTGTTTGAGTTCCTGTGCCAACTTCCTTCAGGGATGAACTGCAATGTTGAACTGAATAAACCCTTTCCTTTCCATCTTGCTTTATGGCCATGGTGTTTCCTCACAGCAATAGAAAAATCTAACTAATGAAACCAGTCTGTTCTGGAAATAATAATAAGCCCATTAAGGAATTCTCAAAGGAATGGAAGAATTTGTATACATGCGGTGTAAATTGTTTGTGTTTTCAAATTTTTTTCTATCTTGAGTAATGGGAACATGTCAAGTGTTCTGAATATGGTTGTTCCGATCCATTGTACCTGTTCTGATATTTTATATCAATTATAAAAGTTTAATTTGGACTTGGGGTAGCTGCCACATGAAAGTTAGGAGTAAAACATCACCAGGAGGAAGGACCCAGCAAAAAAGAACCAGAAGGTGCAGGTGAAGGGCAGTGGGGGGGATGAAGTAGGTCAAAGTGTAATAACACATTGTGCTGGCAAAATGGCTCATTAGTAAAGGTGTTTTCTGTCTGAGGATGCAAGCCT
This sequence comes from Peromyscus leucopus, assembly GCF_004664715.2. Classification (NCBI taxonomy): domain Eukaryota; kingdom Metazoa; phylum Chordata; class Mammalia; order Rodentia; family Cricetidae; genus Peromyscus; species Peromyscus leucopus. The sequence goes on from NC_051067.1 coordinate 76,227,255, forward strand.
GACAACTTGAGTTCAATTGCCTGAACCCAAATAAAGGTAAAAGAAAAATCAGTTCCACAGAGTTACCTTCAACCTCCACACAGACCATGACATGAATACCTACACACACATCATTTACAGTAATAATAGATATGAAAGTGTGAGAGATCTAGTGGTCACACAAAGTTAGAACATTAGTAATCACCTCTAATTATTAAAATGCATTCTATGAAAATGAGAGTTAATGTGTCCCTTTTTATTCAATTTATTTATTCATTATTTAGCTGCTGAACTTGGCTCATCAGTACATCACTCAATAAGCATCAGAGAAGCTTCTTCTTGCAGTATATGGTAATGAACACAGAGGCCCACAAATGGACCACATGCAGAGAGTGAGTGACTTGGAGCACTCAGCCCTATTAGGATGTCTTTATCAAAGCCCTCCCTGCAAGGCTCAGGTTCTATGTGGGAGGAGTGAGAAAGTTATAAAAGCCTGAAGTAGCCGGGCGGTGGTGGCGCACGCCTTTAATCCCAGCACTCGGGAGGCAGAGGCAGGCGGATCTCTGTGAGTTCGAGGCCAGCCTGGTCTCCAAAGCGAGTTCCAGGAAAGGTGCAAAGCTACACAGAGAAACCCTGTCTTGGAAAGAAAAAAAAAAAAAAGCCTGAAGTAATGGATGACTGAAGGAAACAGAATCTTCCAGACACCACAGGGCTGATGCACATATCAACTGACAGAGACCATGACAGCATGCACAAGACCTGCACAGTTTCAAACCAGACAAGATCCCAGCACAGAGAAGACGGAGTGGGCACAAACCCCACACCTAACCAAAAGCTCTCTGCAACTGATAGCTACTTAAGAACTCTCTCTTTTATTCTCTTCTTCCTTCCCTCCCTCTGTCCTCTACACCTGCATTTCCAGATGGACACAAGCCCTTCTGTCACTATCTACATGAAACCAACTACAAGCTTTTGCAATATACTGCCAAAAGCATGGGGCAGTACCCCATTGTATATTTCTCCAGACAGCTAGACATGGTCATCAGAAGCTGGCCATCCTGCCTCCGGACCCTAGCTGTGGTGGAACTGCTTGTCCTAAGAGACTAAATCTTGCTTCACAGCCCCCTACACGTCCTCACTACACTCACTCACTCAAGGACCCTATCAGCCACCTCGTTTTTCTAATACTCCCCATCCAGGGCACAGCTTCTCTATGCTTGCTTGTTAGCTCCCATCCTCATGTTTGAGCCATGTCCACTCCTCACCCTCACAACTCTACTTCCCAATAACCCTTTAGTTTTCTCATTTTAGAAATATGTATTTGACATCCTCAAACATGAAAAGTTGAAGGTGACAAAAAATTTGGTCTCTCTCTCTCTCTCTCTCTCTCTCTCTCTCTCTCTCTCTCTCTCTCTGTGTGTGTGTGTGTGTGTGTGTGTGTGTGTGTTCTACATGGATCCTAGCATTGCCAAGATACCTAGTAAGTACCACTATCCTTATTCTCACCCAGAGTTTTCTATTTTTTAATGATCCACAAATCCCTTATGTCCATGATATTGGTCAGTTTCCCTTTCCATTTGATATACTTAGTACATAGCAAGTAAATTTTTAATTTTTCCTTAATATTTCAATAACCTACACTTGCATATTGCTATAGAGGTGATGAGATTTCCTAATGACTAGCACTGCATTTAACTCCCCCCATCTTAGTCATTCTTCCTATCTTGAAAGTAAATTTGAAGCCAAACCAGTTTGCCTGTATTAGTCAGGGTTCTCTGGAGTAAAAACCTTGTAGAATGAATCTCTCTATATATATAGAGAAAGGGATTTTCTTAGAATGGCTTACAAGCTGTGGTCCAGCTAATCTAATAGTGGCTGCCTATGTATGGAAGGTCCAAGAACCCAGTGTTGTTCATCCATGAGGCTAGATGTCTCAGCTGGTCTTCAGTAGTTGCCGGAATCCTGAGGAAGCAGGCAGAGAGAACAAGTGTCCTTTATATAAGCTGCCAGTAGAAGGTGTGGTCTAGATCAGAGGTGGCTCTTCCAACCTCAGGTATCTAGATTAGAAGTAGGTTTGCCCACTTCAAATGATTTTTATTAAGAAAAAAAATCCCTCACAGGTGTGCCAAGCCATTTTGGTTTTAGTTAACTCCAGGTGTACTCAAGTTGACAACCAAGAATAGCAATCACATTGCCCATGCCTATAATCCCAGAAATCAGGAGGCTGCTCTAGGACAATTACCATAAGGTCAATGTCAGCCAGAACTACATAGGAGTTCCAAGCCAAGCCAGCCTGAGCTACAGTGTGAGATTCTGTCTGAAATATATGAGAGAGAGAAAAAAAACCTTAACCTTAGAGGCATAGAGTATTGGCCTAATATGTAGCTCATATTAATAGTGAGCTCTCTAGACTTTGAAGGTCAAGTGCATTCACTTGTAGTGTCAAACCTTTCTCTGTTGTCTCAAATGAAAAAGAAATTGTTTTACCCAGAGTTCTCCAAAGACCATCAGGAAACCAAATCCGATGAAAAAGCACAGTCTTTTTACTATTGTATATTAACATGGGTCTCTCCATCCATCTAACTCAAGCAGAGCAGGAGAGACCCTAAGTAGCAAGAGAGCAGGGCATTTATAGGGAGTAAATCAAGGGGGGTGCTTTGGTCTACAGACTGCATAAGAACAGACTCAGGAGTGGTTTATTCAAGTGGCAATCATGTTAGTATCTCTTCATCGGCTAGGGTTAGTGGGGGATTGCAGTTATCCATTTTGGAGGAGGCCTGGACAAGTCCCAGGCTTTGTCCTTGAGCTGCTAAGGAGGCTGGCTGGCCTGCACATACTGGCAGGGGCATCAGTGATTGTCTTTTTTTCCATGATGCTCTCAGAAACTACTTGTTCAGTCTCAGGAAACTGAAATTGAGGACTGATCTCTGAGAGAAGACTGAGCAGCCTGTTATGGCATCTGCTTGGTCCTTTCATTCCCCCCTTGAGTAGTATATCATCTCTAATCTTGGAGGTGCTTGTTTTGGTTTTTGTTTTTTTGTTTTTTTAAAGACTATGTCATCTGGGTAGTAGATTATTTTAGACACTAGTTGGACCAGGATGAAAGAGGTTTTTTATTTGTTTGTTTTGGTCTAAAACTTGAACATTAATATAGGGGGTCAAGCCAGAAGTATATGAGCATCAGATATTTTCCAGTGGGATCAGAAGGTGGGCTGCCATTGGATTCTGAGTGAGATTACAAAGATGTGAATAGCCATATAGGGGTTGTTTTAAACAGAGACCATTTCCCATTATCAACGGCAAAATGAGCCCACCCCTTCCTCGGTTGTTACCATCTGCAAGTGTCATGGGTTTCATTCAGGGGCCAATATTGTGATTCTAGCATAATCACTTTAGTGATACACAGACAGGAATCATCATTTAATTAAGGCATCAATGTTGTAAGAGCCAACAGCACTTAGCAGAAGCAGAAGGACCAAAAGCTCTGTCATGGCTAACAGAATTCCTTATCCTGAAGGAACATGAAAATGAGAATGGAGACTGGTTATTATTTTATTTCAAGTTCTCTATGACAAGAAATTCCCTTTTCTTTTCTTTTTTAATTTTAATTTTTTTATTTTATAATTTGATTTAATATTACATATCAGCCACAGATTCCCCTGTCCTCCCCCCCCCGCCGCACTCCCCCCAGCCTACCCCCCATTCCCATCTCCTCCAGGGCAAGAATTCCCCTGGGAATTCAGCTCAACCTGGTAGATTCAGTCCAGGCAGATCCAGTCCCCTCCTCCCAGGCTGAGTGAAGTGTCCCTGCATAGGCCCCAGGTTCCAAACAGCTAGCTCATGCGCTAAGAATAGGTCCCGATCCCAATGCCTGGGTGCCTCCCAAACAGTTCAAGCTGATCAACTGTCTCATTTATCCAGAGGGCCTGATCCAGTTGGGGGCTCCTCAGCTATTGGTTCATAGTTCATGTGTTTCTACTAGTTTGGCTATTTGTCCCTGTGCTTTTTCCAATCTTGGTCTCAACAATTCTCGCTCATACAAACCATTCTCTTTCTTGCCTATTGGACTCCTGGAGCTCCACCTGGGGCCTGGCCGTGGATCTCTACATCTGCTTCCATCAGTCATTGGTGAATGACAGTTAGTGTGTTTGGCCATCCTATCACCAGAGTAGGTCAGTTCGGGCTTTCTCTCAACCATTGCCAGCAGTCTATTGTGGAGGTATCTTTATGGATTTCTGTGGACCTCTCTAGCACTTTGCTTCTTCCTATTCCCATGGGTTCTTCATTTATCACGGTCTCCTATTCCTTGTTCTCCCTTTCTGTTCTTGATCCACCTGGGGTCTCCCACTCCCCTAAACTCTCTTTCCCTTGCCCTTGCCCTCCATTACCTCCCAACATCCAGTTTGCTCATGTAGATCTCATCCATTTCTGTCATTGGGCAATCCCTGTGTGTCTTTCTTAGGGTCCTGTTTTCTAGGTAGCCTCCCTGGAGTTGTGAGTAGGAGTCTATTCATCCTTTGTTTTACATCTAGTATCCTCCTATGAGTGAGTACATACCATGTTTGTCTTTCTGAGTCTGGGTTACCTCACTCAGGATGATTTTTTTTCTAGATCCATCCATTTGCCTGAAAACCTCATGATGTCATTGTTTTTCTCTGCTGAGTAGTACTCCATTGTGTATATGTACCACATTTTATTTATCCATCCTTCAGTTGAAGGGCATCTAGGTTGTTTCCACATTCTGGCTATTACAAACAATGCTACTATGAACATAGTTGAGCATGTGCCCTTGTGGTATGGTTGAGCATTCCTTGGGTATATGCCCAAGAGTGGTATAGCTGGGTCTTGGGGGAGATTGATTCCCAATTTTCTACGAAAGCACCATATTGATTTCCAAAGTGATTATACAAACTTCCATTCCAACCAACAGTGGAGGAGAGTTCCCCTTGTTCCACATCCTCTCCAGCATAAGTTGTCTTCAGTGTTTTTGATCTTAAGCTGTATCAGATAAAGAATTAAGAAAAGTATTAACTGAGTCCTTGGCATTCAACAATGCTAATGCAGAATGCAGAAAAATAATTACACCATTAAAGATCAGATCAGCTCCTTTGGAAGAATGGATTCAGTATATTAATAGTGTTGAGTCTCTTAACTACAGTAAAGTGGCTTGGATAGGAGAGACAAATTCCAGAGGTGAAAGAAGGCCCCATGGTGCCAAATGTTTTAAATGTGGTACACCAGGTCATATAAGTAAAAACTGTACATGGGTTACTCCTAGAAGTAATACTCCTTTTAGGAATAGCCTAAACAGGAGACCCCAACCACCTCCTAGATTATGTAGAAGCTGTGACAAAGGCTGACATTGGACCAGTGAGTACAAATCAAAAATAGATATACAAGGCAACCCTTTACTGGTGGGAAATGCCTCAGGGGGCCTCTTGCAGGCCCCTAAATCAAACATAGTATGAACATTCCCAGCCACTGTGGAAGAAATTCCTCTCCAGGACAACTGAATAAACCAATGCCTCATGTAATAACCGACACTGCAATGGATGATAAAACAGCTTTGATAGATGGATCACAGTTTACAAAGAACACTTTAAAACAAATATTTTGGCAGACTTCCATAAATGAACAAAGACCAAAGCTTAGAATTCGAATTAATGGCCTGGTTCTGGAGGGCCTGGTAGACGCAGGTGCAGATGTGACTATAATTACACCAAAATCATGGCATCCGAATTGGCCTCTTCAAGAGATAGATGTCCAACTTTTGGGGATTAGCACCCTATCTCAGATAAAACAGAGTTTGAGATGGGTTGAATGCATAGGGCCAGAAGGACAGAGAGGAAGCCTGAAGCCATATGTAGCAAATGTAGCAGTAAATCTTTGGGGATGAGATCTGTTACAACAGTGGAATACCCAGATTAAAATTCCTACACTCTCAGAAAAGGAATACAGACCAATGCATGTTTCTAGGAATAATATCATAACATGCTATAAAAAACAGTTGCCAGCCATTCAGGCTGTACACAAACAGAACACAGCTGCTGTTGAACTCTCAGAAGTACCAACTGCCTTAACTTTAAAATGGCTAACTAATAAACCTGTCTGGGTTGGACAATGGCCTTTGACAAAAGAGAAGCTAAAAGTTTGGAACAGCTGGTTCAAGGGCAGTTAAATGCTCAACACATTGAAGAATCTACCAGTCCTTAGAATTTTCCTGTATTTGTTATTTTAAAAAAGTCTGGTAATTGGGGAATGCTGACAGATCTGTGAGCTATTAATAAAGTAATTCAACTGATGGGCTTCCTACAGACTGGGATGCCCTTGCCCTCTCTGCTACCCAAATAATGGCCTATAATAGTTATTGACTTAAAAGACTGTTTTTTTTTTTACCATACCCTTACAAGAAAATGATAGAGAAAAATTTGCCTTCACAGTACCTAATTATAACAATTCTCAGCCAGTCAAGAGATATCAATGGAAGGTCCTCCAACAGGGAATGTTAAATGCCCTACCTTGTGCCAATACTTTGTGCAAAAACCATTGGAGATAATTCGTGTAAAGTTTCCACAATCCATGATTTATCACTATATGGATGATATCCTATTAGCTGATCCAAAGTTAGACACATTAGAAAGCATGTTTGAAGAAGTAAAAAAATGTTTTGCCTCATTGAGGTCTGCAAATTGCTCCTGAAAAATTAGAAAGGGGAGATTCTATTAATTACTTAGGATATAAGATAGAGCTACAAAAAATTAGACCCCAAAAGGTACAACTAAGGAGAGATCGATTGAAGACTCTTAATGATTTTCAAAAGTTGTTAGGAAGCATTTCCAACTTACTGGGTATCATGGGAATACCCAAAGATGGACTACAAATTTGACTAATACGCTTGAAGGGACAAAGAATTAAATAGTCCAAGAGAATTATCAGCTGAAACTGAGAAGGAACTGGCTCTAGTAGAAAAGACAATTTGAGAAGCACATGTCGATCATGTAGATCCAGGACTTAAGTGCATTTTTGTCATATTCCCCTCGAGACATTCCCCCACAGGTATTTTGATGCAGAGGGAAGATATTATATTGGAATGGATATTCCTACCATGTAAACCAAATAAGAAATTAAAGACTTATATAGAAAAGATCTCTGATTTGATTCAAAAGGGTAAATTAAGACTTTGCCAGTTGACAGGAATGGACCCAGCAGAAATTGTAGTACCTTTAACTAATGAAGAAATTTCATCACTATGGAAAGATAATGAATACTGACAGTGAGCCTGCAGTAACTTTTTGGGAGATTTAACAACCACTATCCCAAAAGCAAGAGAATAGAATTCATAAAGAAGACTGAATGGGTCCTTCCTCATATTGTACGACAAAATCCAGTTTCTGGAGTCCTCACATGCTATACTGATGCAAATAAATCAGGGAAAGCAGGATACAAATCAGGAGACTTAAGTAAAGTGGTACAAAGTCCACACAGCTCTGTACAAAAGGCAGAATGGTATGCCATTCTTATGGTACTGATGGACTTCACAGAACCGCTCAATATAGTCACTGACTCTCAATATGCAGAGAGAGTTGTTTTATATATTGAAACTGCTGAATTTATTCCTGATAATACAGAATTAACTTCATTATTCATACAATTGCAGGAAATCATCAGAAATATATATATATATATATATATATATATATATATATATCACATATCAGCTCCCTTACAGGTCTGCCAGGACCTCTAGCACAAGGTAATGATGAGATTACTAGTAATCAAGGTAATGATTACTAATAGGTAATGTGCTAGAAGCCTCAGAATATCATAAGAAACACCATGTAAATAGCAAATGTTTGAAGAAGGATTTCTCCATCACTTGGCAACAAGCTAAGGATATTGTGAAAAAAAAATGTCCTACTTGTTCCTTCTATAACAAAACTCCATTACCTGCAGGGAGCAATCTAAAGTGTATACAAAGAAATGAAATTTGGCAGATGGATGTGTTTCATTTTGCAGAATTTGGAAGATTAAAGTATTGTACATCATACCATTGACACCTATTCAGGATTTCAATGGGCAACTCCTATGAGTTCTGAAAAGGTTGATTCTGTGATTACACACCTATTAGAAGCTATGGCCATCATGGGAATACCTGTAAAAATTAAGACAGACAATGCCCCAGCATATGTCTCCAATTAAATGAGACAGTTCTTTGCTTATTACAATATAAAACATGTTACAGGTATACCACACAATCCCACAGGCCAAGCAGTCATAGAAAGATTCAATTAAACTTTAAAGGATATGCTAAATAAGCAGCAACAGGTAACAATGAGTCCTAGGAATAGACTGCATAGTGCTTTATTGACCTTGAATTTTCTCAGTGCTGATGAGAAAGGAACAACAGCTATGGAGAGACATTGGATGACAGACAAAACTCCTGAGCTAAACCAACCGGTTTATTTCAAGGGTGTGCTGACCTGAGAATGGAAACCTAGATATGTTCTACATTGGGGAAGGGGTTTTGCCTTTGTTTTTGCAGGAAGAGAAAAGCTATGAATACCAACAATATTAATAAAAATTCGATTCAAACAGGAGAAACCCCTTGATGAGGAGAAGTAAAAGATTATCCACCAATGTGACATCTTTACAAGTTGTAAGAAAAATTTAACAATCAAAGGTTGGGGAAGGGTTCTGATTTTGTCTTTCCAGGATATTGGAAATACCCATCTTCCAGAAATCATAAGGCCTTGGATATCTATATATTTACAGCAGAAAGAAAGAATCCATTGGTACCAATCTACACAGGGTAAAATCTCACTGTCTAACATCTATATCTCTATCAATCTAGAAGAGTTGTGGTTCCAATTCAATTATAAACCAAGCTGGCTTTGGAGATGGAATTGGCTCACTCCTTCTCTAAACCCAAGCATATTGCTAAAAGAAAAGGTTGAGAAATTCTTCAGTCCCATATCAGAAGAGCCCTCTGGTGTGGGACAGAAGGAAACCAATAAAAAGGGGCCATTGTCTTTAAGATTCTATTTCTCTCCATGCTTACTCTTGATTTCTCAGAATCCTTTCTTACATGTTATGTCCTGTTTAAATCCAAACTTTCCATTTTGATAAAAAATAAGTTTTTCCAATAGCAATCCCTGAAGTCTCCAGAAGGAAGATGCGTCCCCAACAACAACAACTCTACCCAATCCAGAATGATGCCATGGTAATCATAATCATACTACACTTCTTGCTAGAATTTCAGACAAGTTTACCCATTATTCTAAGACTTGCTGTGGAATCTACAGTTAGTCTAACTGAGATTCAACTATCTGAGCTTTCTCAGCAATACCCAACAGAGATACCATCACCCCCAAAACTACAACATAAGGGCTTGTCTATCTTGTTGATTTTCTCAAAGAACCAACTCTTTGTTTCATTAATTTTTTTGTATTGTTTTCTTTGTTTCTATTTTATTGATTTCAGCCCTCAATTTGATTATTTCCTGGCATCTATTCTTCCTGGGTGAGTTTGTTTCTTCTTGTTCTAGAGCTTTCAGATGTGCTGTTAAGTCACTAGTGTGAGATTTCTCCAACTTCTTTGTGTGGGCATTTAGTGCTATGAATTTCCCTCTTAGCACTGCTTTCAAAGTGTCCCATAAGTTTGGGTATGTGGTATATTCATTTTCATTGATTTCTAGGAAGTCTTTAATTTCTTTATTTCTTCCTTAACCTATTGGTGATTCAGTTGAGCATTATTCAGTTTCCATGAGATTGTAGGCTTTCTGTAGTTTTTTGTAGTTGCTGAAATCTAACTTTAAGCCATGGTGGTCTGATAGAACGCAGGAAGTTATTCCAATTGTTTTGTATCTGTTGAGATTTGCTTTGTGGCCAAGTATGTGGTCAATTTTAGAGAAGGTTCCATGGGGTGCTGAGAAGAAGGTATATTCCTTTTTGTTAGGATATAATGTTCTGTAGATATCGATTAAGTCCATTTGACACATAACATCAGTTAAGTCTTTTATTTCTCTGTTAAATTTTGATTTGGCAGATCTGTCCAGTGGTGAAAGTGGTGTGTTGAAGTCTCCCACTATTAATGTGTGAGGTTTTATATGTGATTTAAACTTTAGTAATGTTTCTTTTACATATGTGGGTGCCTTTGTGTTTGGGGCATAAATGTTCAGAATTGAAACTTTATGTTGGTGGATCTTTCCTGTGATGTGTAATGCCCTTCTTGATCTCTTTGGATTGATTTTAATTTGAAGTCTATTTTGCTGGATATTAGGATGGCTACACCTGCTTGCTTCTTAAGACCATTTGATTTGAAAGTCTTTTCCCAGCCTTTTCTTCTTAAGTAGTGTCTATCTTTGAATTTAAGGTGTGTTTCTTGTATGCAGCAGAAAGATGGGTCCTGCTTTCGTATCCATTCTGTAAGCCTGTGTCTTTTTATAAGTGAATTAAGTCTATTGATGTTAAGGGATATTAATGACCAGTGATTGTTCATTCCTGTTATTTTTTTGTGGTAGTGTGTGTGTACTTCTCTTCTTTGGGGTTTACTGCTGTGGCGTTATCTGTTGCATGTGTTTTTGAGAGTGTATCTGACTTCCTTAGGTTGCAATTTTCCTTCTAGTGCTTTCTGTAGGGCTGGGTTTGTGGATAAGTATTGTTTAAATCTGGCTTTGTCTTGGAATATCTTGTTCACTCTATGATGATTGAAAGTTTTGCTGGGTATATTAGTCTATGCTGGCATCCATGGTCTCATAGTGTCTGCATTACATCTGTCCAGGTCCTTCTGGCTTTCAAAGTCTCCATTGAGAAATCAGGTGTTATTCTGATGGGTTTGCTTTTATAAGTAACTTGGCCTTTTGCTGCTCTTAATATTCTTTCTTTATTCTGTGCGTTTAGTTGTTTAATTATTATGTGGTAAGGGGACTTTTGGGGGGGGTCTAGTCTGTTTGGTGTTCTATAGGCTTCTTGTATATTCATAGGCATTTCCTTCTTTAAGTTGGGAAAGTTTTCTTCTGTGATCTTGTTGAATATATTTTCTGTGCCTTTGAGTTGGTATTCTCCTTCCTCTATTCCTATTATTTGTAGGTTTGGTCTTTTCATGCTGTCCCAAATTTCCTGGACATTTTGGGTCATGACTCTGTTGGCTTTAGTGTTTTCTTTGACTGATGAATCTATTTCTTCTACTGTATCTTCAACGCCAGAGATCCTCTCTTCCATCTCTTGCATTCTGTTGGTTATACTTGCATCTGAAGTTCCCGTTCTTTTCCTCAGATTTTCTGTTTCCAGCATTCCCTCTGTTTGTGTCTTTTTCATTTTTTCTATTTCCCTTTTCAGGTCTTGGACTGTTTCCTTCATCTGTTTCATTGCTTTTTCATGGTTTTCTTTCAGGGATTTATTGTTTTCTTCTGCTTTATTTGTCTTTTCTTCTAGTTTTTTATAGCATTCTTCCCATTTTTTGTTTGTCTGTTCCTCTATTTCATTTTTTATTTCTTCTTTATAGGCCTCTAGCATCTTCATGATGTTTTTCTTAAGGGTGCTTTCTTCTGCTTCTTCCATTTTGTGATGTTCTGATCTTGCTGTTGGAGGAAGGCTAGGTTCTGGTGTTACTGTATTGCTCTTTATTTTGTTGTGTGTACTTCTACCTTGACATCTGCCCTTGTCCTTGTAGATTCATTCTTGATCTTATCAGCGCTCTTGGTCCAGACAGAGCTGACAGATTCAGCATTTCAGGAAGCCTCTCTGGTCCAGATGGGCACTGGGGGCTGGTCTCCAATTCTCAGGAATTGGGGGGGGTGTCTCGGGTGGATGGGTAGGGGGGCAGGGTGTGTAGACTGCAGGGTCTGCTGGAGGTCTTAGAGAAGGGGAATCCTCCAAGGTTCCCCACCCAATGGCCAGAAACTGGGGTCAAGTTGGGCAGGTCTTCCCCGGAAAGGCTGGTGCCCAGAGATGGGACCTAGGGGCAGCCCTCTCTGGGTATGACCACAGGCACTCACCTCTGGTCCAGATGGGCACTGGGGGCTAGTCTCCAATTCTCAGGAAGTGTGGGGGAGGTCTCAGGTGGATGGGTGTGGGGGCAGGGCATGTAGACTGCAGAGTTTGCTGGGGGGACCTTGGAGAAGGGGAACCTTCCTGGTGGTCCCAGCCAGATGGCCGGAAACTGAGGCCATGTTGGGCCAAGAAATTCCCTATTCACCTAACATTCCAGGGGTGGGGGGACAAGGGCGACATTTTCGCTTCTGTAATTACTTCCGGCTGACATTGGGGTGTTGTCAGGGTCCTGGAAAGACAGAATGTTAGTCAAAGGCAAGGAGGGAAATTAGAAGCAACTGGTTCATTGACCAGCTAAACAGATGGCATTTATATTGGTTGGATTGATCCATATCAATTTTTAGCATGTCCAGGGCTTGAAGTTATTTGGAGTAGGTTGTTGTCAACAAATCATGTTTGGATTTGTCTGTCAGTCAAGTGGAAACCTGTTGAGACAGTTATAAACTAGGAACAGGGGTTAAAATTTATGAACTCATTTGGAACTTTCAGATCCATAGTCTCAGTAATTGAGGAAGGGGATGAATCCCAAGTCCAGGAGAGAGTTAAATACCATCCTCACGAATAGTCAAGTGGGGAAACTTAGACTGTATTTATCTGGAATCCTTTTGACCTGTGAGAAGTAGATCCAAGTTCTATGACATTCCCAATTTTTTTTGAAGTTTATGAAAATTTCCATTTCATGAAAAGACATAAAATTCCAGTTATATTAGCATTCTCAATCTATTTTGATATCCATATTGTAGAAAAATGCAGGTAACAGATATCTGTAAAACAGCAGGAGTAGACTCATACCCTTGAGTCCTGGCAAAAGCTGTATATTTGGGTTTTTTTAAAAAGTGTATTTTTCTTCTGTCCAGAGAGCCAGGTATAAATTGGACTGATATATCTTTGGCCTAATGAGAAGCATGTGTAAGTCTATACTCAGAAGACAACCAAAAGAAATCTAAAATCTGAGCTCACAACCCAAACAATAAACAGTCATTGCTCTATGAGCTTGTCAGAATTCTATTAATGTTAAATTCTGAACTTTTGAAGTTTCAGTTCAATGACAGTATGATGAAGAAAAAAATTTCATAATGTGTTTTCTATATTTTTTCAGATATTTATATTTTTTTAGACTCTTAGAATTTATTATTTATTAGAATAAAAATTAAGCAGTCATTATTTAAGAATAGCCATTGCAAATTATGTTTGATATTTGTTTACCGTTTAATATGAAGCTTGTGAGTAATGCAAACCTGTTTGTTTCTTTTTCAGGAGACTTAGTAGCTTTAATTAATTAATGCATTGATCAGTTAATAAGGTGGCTGCAACCTTGTGGAAGACTCTGGCTGACTGATGTTGCTAAGCTGACAAAGCTATAGCTAGTCCAGTCATCAGTGACATCAGAGACCTGAAAAGGATACATTGTACCTGAGTGCAGACTTACAAATCTATTTTAAAGAATGACAGAGACTATCCATTGCCCAGACCACCACCATCTCAGGCTCCTGTAGTCTTTACATTGTTGGCAGGACAGGTGTTAGGACAGCATCAGTCTTTAGCTGCAGGCCAATAAGGTGAAAGTTTTCTCTGTGGAGGAGAAACTTGGGGAAAACTAATCTTATCTTGTCAGTGTCTCATTTGTCCAGTCTGGGCCAGATCCTTGGCAGCAGGTGTTGAGTTGGGGTGTCTTGTGGTTCAGGTGGCATCCTCAAGTCATTGTTCCATATCTTCTTTGGAGAACTTGGGAGTCATTGCTAGGAGCTAGGAGTCTCTGTTTGCTATAATAAGCTTTTTATTAAGTAATTTAAATACCGTATTCATCAGATCTTTGATGGGTATGAGGACCGTTATCTATTAAATATATCTGAGCCAAACAAATCTAGACCCAATCTTGAAAACATCTCTAAGTTTGGTAAACAGACCAATGTGTTATCCTGTAGATATATTAGTGAAATGGATACCACTCAGGGTTTTTTGTTTGTTTGTTTGTTTGGGGTTTTTTTTGGTAAGTATATTTTATAAGCATTTTTTCTATATAGAGAGATTATATGAGCAGTTAAACTGCTGTTTTCATTAGAGACCATAGATGTGATGTTGACAATTTTAAGAAACAGGTTTAGATTTATCTATGAAACTCTGCATAACTAAGAGCTTTAGCCTTGTCATTTCATGGGAGGCCAAACATATAGAATCCTAGAATCCAGAGGACTGTAATATAATGACTAATAATTAACCTGTATTTTTGGATCTCAGTCCTCATCTTTCTTTAAGAGCAATGATTTCACAGTGAAGAATCTTCATTTTTTTTCTGAAAAAAAAAAAAAACAATTAGAATTAACCCAACATGGTTAAATCTCCAATATATTTTATAGTTTTTCCTTAAATTCAGCATACTTCATATCACTCTGGCCTTTTATAATTTTCCATGTATCTTTAGGTCAGGCCTTTTCCTATTCTGGTACAGCCAGACATAGATAAATTTTTTCTCTTTCCTTTTATTATTTCAATCTTTTGCCTTTTCTTGCTTTTCAAATGTCATGCAAATTTTCAGCAAAGTCCTTTCCTGTGATTTTTTTTCCAGCAGTTTAGAATATTATATAGGTACAACATTTCAAATAAGAATAGAAACATATATATGTATATATTATGATAAAAATTTATATTTGCTTAATATATAAAACCTGTATCAATGTGAAATTTTGATATTAGCAGAAGGGTTTTTTTGTTTTGTTTTGTTTTTTGAGACAGGATTTCTCTGTGTAGCTTTGCACCTTTCCTGGAACTCACTTGGTAGCCCAGGATGGCCTCAAATTCACAGACATCCGCCTGGCTCTGCCTCCCGAGTGCTGGGATTAAAGGTGTGTGCCACCACTGCCTGGCAGGTTTTTTTTTTTATCCTAATCAATAGTAATTTGTAACCAATTTTCTTAAATGATGACAAGTGTTTGTATCTCATTGAATTCAAATAACTAAAATCCATGTTTTTTTTCTTTTCCTATAGAAGCAAAAGCATAATTTTTCCCCAATATAATGTATCTTTGACAATTCATTTTAAAGTCAAAGCTTTTTAAAGTATGCAGGCTGGTAATTTAATATTTTTTTTCAAACAGTATCAGTATCAGGACAGAGAAGGATTAAGGTGGGAAGCTGCTTCCAGCAGAAGTGAACTTGACTTTATCATAGTATGGAATTTGGCTTAGGAAGGAAGAGAGGGTAGTGGGAGACTTCAACACTCCGCTCTCAGCAATAGACAGGTCTGCCAGACAGAAACTTAACAGAGAAATAAGGAAACTAACAGACATTATGACTCAAGTGGACTTAATAGATATCTACAGAATATTCCACTCTAACACAAAAGAATATACTTTCTTCTCAGCACCCCACGGAACATTCTCCAAAATCTACCACATTCTTGGTCACAAAGCAAATTTCAACAGATACAAAAAAATTGAAATAACCTCCTTTCTCTTATCGGACCACCATGGCTTAAAGTTAGATTTCAACAACAACAAAAATTACAGAAAGCCTACAATCTCATGGAAACTGAATAATGCCCAATTGACCCACCAATGGGTCAAGAAAGAAAGAAATTAAAAATTCCCTAGAATTCAATGAAAACAAATATACAACATACCCAAACTTATGGGATACTTTGAAAGCAGTGCTAACAGGAAAATTCATAGCACTAAATGCCCACATAAAGAAGTTGGAGAGCCGGGCGGTGGTGGCGCACGCCTTTAATCCCAGCACTCGGGAGGCAGAGGCAGGCGGATCTCTGTGAGTTCAAGGCCAGCCTGGGCTACCAAGTGAGTTCCAGGAAAGGTGCAAAGCTACACAGAGAAACCCTGTCTCGAAAAAAACCAAAAAAAAAAAAAAAGTTGGAGATATCTCATACTAGTGACTTAACAGCACATCTGAAAGCTCTAGAACAAGAAGAAGCAAAGTCACTCAGGAGAAACAGACACCAGGAAATAATCAAATTGAGGGCTGAAATCAATAAAATAAAAACAAAGAGAACAATACAAAGAATCAATGAAACAAAGAGTTGGTTCTTTTAGAAAATCAACAAGATAGACAAGCCCTTATCAAAATTAACCAAAAAGCAGACAGAGAGAGCATTCAAATTAACAAAATCAGAAATGAAAAGGGAGACATAACAACAGACAATGAGGAAATCCAGAGAATCATCAGGTCATACTTCAAAAACCTGTACTTGACAAAATTGGAAAATCTGAAAGAAATGGATGATGTTTTGGATAGGTACCACATACCAAAATTAAATCAAGACCAGATAAACTATTTAAATAGTCCAATAACCCCTAAGGAAATAGAATCAGTCATTAAAAGTCTCCCAACCAAAAAAAAAAAAAAAAAGCCCAGGACCAGATGGTTTCATCATAGAATTCTACCAGATTTTCAAAGAAGAGCTAATAACAATACTCTTCAAATTGTTCCACACAATAGAGACAGAAGGAACATTACCAAACTTTTTATGAGGCTACAGTTACCCTGATACCAAAACCACACAAAGATGCAACAAAGAAAGAGAATTACAGACCGATCTCCTTCATGAACATTGATGCAAAATACTCAATAAAACACTGGCTAACTATGGTGATATTTTATTTGTCCTGAAATGTGATTTTACTTGTATGTTAATAAATAAAGTTGCCTGGGTGTAAGAGCTAATAGCAAGCTATTTAGCAGAAGTCTAGCAGTGGTAGCACACGCCCTTTATCTGATCACATGGCAGGCAGAATCTGTGTGTTTAAGGACATAGCCAGCTTGGAGACACACACCTTTAATCTCAATACCAACCATAGAGACCTGGAGGTCTGTATAGACAGGCAGTGATGAAGAAGTCATGTGGTTGTGTTTAGAACCAATGAGAAAGCAGAACAGAAAGTCAATAAAAATATAGACACACAGAAAGTAGGTCTCTTTCTCAGGGGAAGGACAGCAGTGGCAGCAGGTGGTAAGAAGGTCATCTTAACTCTTGGCTACTGCTCCCTGATCACTGGGCTTTTAACTATGCATTTGGCTATGTGTTTCTTATTTAATAAGACTGTTTAGAATTGCATCTGAATTTGGCGCCCACATAGCAGGAATTCATTAAAAACCTCCCAGTGGCCCAGCTCTCTGGCTCCCTGGCTTGGCCTGGCAGCCAGGCTCCCTGGCTCTGCCTGGCTCAGCCTGGCCTGGGCCCCAACTCGGCCAGAGTTTTCAAGCCGCAGGCCCGGCCAGAGCTTCTGGTCCAGCTGCACTCGACTGTAGTTGCAGCAGCTCCTTGCGGCTGAATTGTCAACTCAGGGTAAACATTGGACCAACGAATGTAAATCAAAAAGGGACAGTCAAGTTAATACTTTGCCTTGGTCTTCGGGAAACTCCCAGAGGGACCTCAGGCAGGCCCCCACAGTAAATCCAGTTCAGAACTTTCCTGCAGTCATAAAAGAAACCCCTACTCAGAGCAATTAAATAACCAAATGCTTATTGGAATAAACCAGGCTGCTCAGGGTGATGGAACAGCTGAGACAGAGAGAACAGAAAATTCGTGAGAAACCATAAAAAAAATTGTGGCAAACTTGTATAAATGAACAAAGACCAAAATTAACAATAAGAATAAATGGTGTTTTGCTCTCTGGTCTGGTAGACACAGGTGCTGATATGGCCATAATTGCACCAGAATTTTGGCGTCCAACTTGGCCTCTTCTGGAGGTAAACATTCAACTGTTAGGAATTAGAACATTACCTCAAGTGAAACAGAGTGCAAGATGACTCAAATGTATAGGTCCAGAAGGACAGAGAGGAAAATTAAAGCCATATGTTATGGTGATATTTTATTTGTACTGAAATGTGATTTTATTTGTATGTTAATAAATAAAGTTGCCTGGGGGTCAGAGCTAATAGCAAACCATAGCAGAAACTGGGTGGTTGTGGTGCATGCCTTTAATCCCAGCACTTGGGAGGCAGAGCTAGGCGGATCTCTGTGTGTTCAAGGATACAGCCAGCATGGAGACACATGCCTTTAATCTCAGTACCAACTATAGAAGACCTGGAGGTCTGTACAGACAGGCAGTGACAAGGAGATCATGTGGTTGGGTTTACAACCAATGAGAAGGCAGAACAGAAAGTCAATAAAAGGACAGACAGACACGAAGTAGGCCTCTTGCTGAGAGGAAGGACAGCAGAGGCAGTGAAGAGTAAGGTTTTTAGCTCTTAGCTATTGCTCTGACCTCTTGGGCTATTAACTCTGCATTTGGCTCTGTGTTTCTTATTTAATAAGACTGTTCATCTACAGTTGGCGCCCACGTGGCAAAAATTCATTAAAAACCACTTGCCTTGGCAGCAGGACCTGGGTGGGTCCGGCTCCCTAGCTCAGGCCTAGCTTGGCTTAGGCCCAACTGACCATAGCTACGAGCAGGTACTGCAGCTGGAGCTACTTGCTTAAAGTCAGTGCTACGAACAACTCAGGCCTGCTGGAGCTACCGGTAGGCTGCACTCAACATGGAAACGCCAACGCAGGTGGTCGGAGCTTAAGGAAGCCGGAGCCCAGGCTTGACTCAGCTCAAGCGGGAACACATGGCTGGATTTAAGCTTTTAGCCAGAACTCGTGGCTATGCTTTCTCTCTCTCTCTCTCTCTCTCTCTCTCTCTCTCTCTCTCTCTCTCTCTCTCTCTCTGGATTCACGTCACAGACACTAGGTAGCTGTTTTGACATTCCCTCGGATTTCTACTGTTCTATGCAGAACTGGTAAGTCAATTAAGATATCAGATATTTTCAAAGAAAAAACTATTTAAAAGAGAAAAATTTTTTTCCACATTTAAAAAAACGGGTTTTATGTGTACATTGGAAGAAAATTTGGCTTTGTTTGATAACATTTTAGGCAGTCTGAAAATGAACAACTATATGAGAAGATTAATGTTGATGGAATTATGCACATTATTACCTTCCTTATCCTTATTATACTATTTAAAAAGACAGTCAATTTAAGCACCAGGATAAAAGTTTTAGAAAAACCTGTTATACCTGTTAAAATGAATTATAGAGAAATTCAAATTCAGACAGAAGAAATTAACAGTGAAATTGTTTCAGGATTGGATTATAAGGTTACAGAAAGAAAGCCTATTTTCACACAATCACCCTTAATTTATCCAGTAACCATACAGCAGCTACCTGGTCAAGTGAATGTATAAAATATTTGGACTCCAGTTGAAATGTTAGTTTATGAAGGTTTAAGGAGGCAACAGTATGTTATGGCATGCATTCCACATATGTAAAGCAAATTTTAAACTCCTGGTCAACTTATAATAGGATTACACCACAGGACTGGCGAGAGCCGGCACATGCTGTTCTGAAACCCAGACAACACCTGCAGTGGCAAATGTGGTTCAAAGAGGAAGCTAAAAACAGAAAAACAATGCAGGGATAAAGGTACACAAATCTCCCAGGATCAGCTTGTTGGAGAAGGCCAATATGCTGCAATACAAACACAATGTTTATATGATATCCAAACCCTAATTCTGTGTCAAATGGCAGCCTTGAATGCATGGGACAGAATTGAGGAAGCAGGAAATAAAGCTGAGTCATTTAGAAAGGTTATACAGGGCCCAAAAGTGTCTTTCACAGATTTCTTACAAAGACTGACTTTAGCAGTAAAGAGAATGGTCCCAAATTCAGAAGCTAGCCAGATAATAATCAAATCTTTGGCTTTTGAGAACATGAATGCAGCATGCAAGAGAATAATCAGGGCATTAAAGGCAAGATCCGAACCCTTGGAAGATTGGTAGGAGGAGCAACTTCAAGAGGTTTGAGGAATGCCAGGTGCTTTAGATGTGGAAAGCAAGGATATTTGAAAAGGGACTGTAAACAGGGCATTCCTAGAAACAATGTTTCTTCAAGGAACAATGGCAACAGAATGCCCCTTCCTTCTGGAGTATGCAGAAGGTGTGGTAAGGGAAAACACTGGACCAACCAATGTAGATCAACAAGGGACAGACAAGGTAATACTTTGCCTCAGTCTTCGGGAAACTCGCACATGGACCACAGGCAGGTCCCCACAATGAATCCAGTTCAGACCTTTCCTGCAGTCATAGAGGAAACCCCTACTCAGAGCAATTAAATAACCAAATGCCTATTGGAATACACCAGGCTGCTCAGGATGATAAAACAGAAAGAACAGAAAATTCAGGAGAAAACATAAAGAAAAAATTTTGGCAAACTTCTATTAATGAACAAAGACCAAAATTAACAATAAAAATAAATGGTGTTTTGCTGTCTGGTCTGGTAGACACAGGTGCTGACATGACCATAATTGCACCAGAATTTTGGCATCCAACTTGGTCTCTTCAGGAGGTAAACGTTCAGCTGTTAGGAACTGGAAGATTATCTCAAGTAAAACAGAGTGCAAGATAGCTCAAATGTATAGGTCCAGACTCACAGAGAGGAAAATTGAAGCCATGTGTGGCTAATATAGCTATGAACCTGTGGGGTCAAGACCTGTTGCAACAATGGAATACTCAGATTAACATTTCTCCAATGTCAGAAACAAATCATAACCTAACACATGTTTCTGAGAGAAATATTAGAAGGTATTATTCTAATGAGTGGTCACCAGCCATCCAGATTGTACAAGAACAGGGCACAACAACTGCTGATCTTCCAAAAACACCAACAGCTCTACCTTTAAAATGGTTAACACACAAGCCTGTATGGGTTCAGGAATGGCCTTTAACAACAGAGAAACTCCAGGCTTTAGAAGAGCTGGTAGAAGAGCAGTTAAATGCTCAGCATATTGAAGAATCAACCAGCCCTTGGAATTCTCCTGTATTTGTTATTAAAAATAAATCTGGTAAATGGAGAATGGTAACAGACCTTGGAGCAATTAACAAAGTAATACAGCCAATGGGCTCTCTACAATCAGGAATTCCTTTGCCTACTCTGTTACCAAAAGGATGGCCTCTTATAGTTACTGATTTAAAAGACTGTTTCTTTTCAATACCCTTACAAGAAAAAGACAGAGAAAGACTTGCCCTTCACAGTGCCTACTTACAATAAACTGAACCGGTTAAAAGATTTCAATGGAGGGTTCTCCCACAGGGAATGTTGAATAGTCAAACCCTGTGCCAATATTTTGTACAACAGCCATTGTAAGTGATACATAAAAAATTTCCTAAATCTAAAATTTATCACTATATGAAAGATATTTTACTAGCTGACTCAAATGCAGATACTTTAGAAAGAATGTTTGAAGAAGTAAAGAAAATTTTGCCTTGCTGGGGATTTCAAATTGCTCCTGAAAAGATACAAAGTGGAGATGCTATTAATTATTTAGGATATAAAATAGAACTACAAAAAATTACACGCCAAAAGGTGCAAATTAGGAGAGATCGACTACAGACTCTTAATGAATTTCAAAAATTATTTGGAGACATTTCTCATCTACGAACTATTATTGGGATAAAAAATGGTCAACTGTGTAATTTGTTCAAAACCTTAGAAGGTGATGAGGACTTAAATAGTCCAAGGGAATTATCATCTGAAGCTGAGAAAGATTTGGCCTTGGTAGAAGAGAATGTACATGAAGGACACATGGATCCTATTGATCCGAAGCTGGATTGCATTTTGGTTATTTTACCTTCTAAGCATTCTCCTACAGGAATATTAATGCAGAGGGGAAGATATTATATTGGAATGGATATTTTTACTAAACAAACCAAGTAAAAAATTAAAAACTTATGTAGAAAAAAATCTGTGACTTGATTTGGAAAGGAAAATTGAGACTTTATCAATTAGCAGGAATAGACCCAGCAGAAATTGTCATACCTTTAACTAAAGAGGACATTGAAAAACTATGAACAGAAAGTGAACCCTAGCAAAGAGCTTGCAGTAATTTTTTGGGAGAAATTAACAGCAAATATCCCAAAAGCAATAGAATTGATCTTATAAAGAGAGCTGATTGGATTTTGCCTCGAATTGTATGGGAAAAACCCATATCTGGAGTTTGTAATTTTATACAGATGCAAACAAACAAGGAAAGGCAGGTTATAAATCAGAAAATTTAAGTAAAGTGGTTCAAAGTCCTTATACTTCAGTGCAAAAATCTGAATTGTATGCTATTCTGTTGGTATTAATGGATTTTTCAGACCTCTCAAAATAGTAACTGACTCTCAGTATGCTGAAAGAGTGGTATTACATATTGAGACTGCAGAATTTTTCCCTGATGAGTCATAATTAACTTCACTATTTATTCAGTTACAAGATGCAATCAGGGAAAGGACTCATCCTTTATATATAACTCACATCCAATCCCATACTGGTTTGCCAGGCCCTCTAGCACAAGGCAATAATGAGATTGATAAATTATTGATAGGAAATGTGCTGGAGGCCTCAGAATTTCATAAAAATCATGCCAATATTAAAGGTTTAAAAAAGAATTTTTCCATAACCTGGCAACAAGCCAAGGAAATGTAAGGAAATGCTCTGCTTGTTCCTTTTACAATCAGATGCTATTACCAGCAGGATGTAACCCAAAGGGTACTCAGAGGAATGGAATCTGGCAGATGGACATGTTTCACTTTGCAGAATTTGGAAAATTGAAATATGTACACCATACCATTGATACTTATTCGGGATTTCAATGGACAACTGCTTTGAGTTCTGAAAAAGCTGATTCTGTAATCACTCTGTTACTAGAAGTTATGGCCATCATGGGTATACCTGCACAAATTAAAACTGACAATGCTGTGTTAAAATGAAACATTTTTTTGCTTATTACAATATAAAGCATATTACAGGCATACCACATAATCCTACAGGTCAAGCAGTTATAGAAAGATCAAACAGAACTCTAAAGGATATGCTAAATAAACAGAAAGGGGTAACAAAAACCCCCAGAAATAGACTGCATAATTCTCTACTAACTTTGAATTTTCTTGATGCTAATGATAAAGGACCAACAGCTGCAGAGACACATTGGATAATAGAAAAAAAACTACAGAATTAAATTAACCTATATACTTTAAGGATGTGCTGACCTCAGAATGGAAACCAGGATATTGTTACATTGAGGATGAAGTTTTGCTTTTGTTTCTACAGGAGAAGATATGCTGTGGATACCACCAAAATTGATAAAGGTTTGATTTGAACAAGAGAGACCTCTTAATTAGAAGAAGTGATAGTTCATCAACCAGCATAATCATCCAATTTAAACTAACTTATACCACTAACAAATGCCTTTTCATTTAATCAGATATAACTTGCCAAAAGGGAACCTCTGCAAAATTGATCTTGGGGAAAGGTTTTTGTTTTTGTCTTTCAGGAGAATGAAGGCTAAGGAATTGAAGAACACTGGACAAGTGAGACAACTGAAGAAAAAGAACAAATCATCTTAAAAAAAATTCTCGAGAAAAACAGTAAAATGGCCTGTTGGTATATCATCTATAAAATTTCATGAGTCTTCCTAAATGTTTGTTTCTACTCTTCTATAAAGACATTTAACAATATTGGTCTTCTTGTAGTCCTTGTTCAATTAAAAATTTAAACATGGCTTTGGAGTTGGAGAATGGTTCTCTCATTCTTTAAACCCAAGCATGTTGTTAAAAGGAAAATGCAAACTCCCTGTATCATGCCAGAAGAAAGACCCATCTTCTGATATGGGACAAAAGAAAAGCTAAATTAATTAAGAGATTATTCTATTACTACTAATCTCAATTCTTTAATTCTATTCTGATTCTTAAAATTTTTCTTAAAGTACAAATATTATATTAAAATTTACAAGATTAATACATATATTAAACTTTGTTAAGGTATTAATAGTCATAGAGACTACTAACTAATTCTAGAAAAAAAGGCTTCAATTGGTTGCCTATACATGTCTTTATGTTCAAGTCTTTATCAATTCTGCAGGAAATCATGGCCAGGCCTAACATCAAATTTGAAGTCTCCAGGAAGAAGATTGGGCCCCACAACAACAATTCCATGTGGACTATAATAATACCACTAAGCTGACAAATATCATCTATAGATCAGCTTTGGACTACACACTGCTCAGAACAATTTTGAGATGCTAGCTGAGATGATCCAGTTTCAAAGACTATTTGAATAAGGACTTTAGATAAGCCCTGAACTTTGGCATTATGCTCAGACTGGACAACAAAGGATATAGCTGCCTTTCCTAGAATTTGACAATTAACCCAAAATTTTTCTTTTCAGAATAAAGATGCCTTCACTCATATCCAGCAAGAAGCAATTTTAAGAATATGACGCCCATATTCCCAAAGAGGTGGTGTGTGGTGTGGTTTTTGGTTTTTTAATGGGTTTGGGGTCTGGGATAATTTTCATTGTTTAGGAGGGTTGGTTACAAGTTGTTGCTAAGGGTTAGGAAAAGGGCTAAGCAAAGGAGATTAGATTTAAGTTTCTTATTTGAAAAAATATATATCGAAATTGTAGAATAGAGGGTAGATTATTGAATCTACTCAAAAAAATAAAGATATAGATACAATATAGAAAAAAAGATAAGATCATTGAATCTACTTTTAAAAGTCAATTACTAGTTTTAAATACTCTGCATTGGATTGGACTTTTTTTCCTTTTATTTTATTTTACAGTACCATTCAGTTCTACATATCAGCCATGGGTTCCCTTGTTCTCCTCCCTCCTACCCCCCTCCTCTTCCCCCTAGTCCACCCCCCATTCCCACCTCCTCCAGGGCTAAGCCTCCCCTGAGGACTGAGATCAACCTGGTAGACTCAGTCCAGGCAGTTCCAGTCCCCTCCTCTCAGACTGAGCCAAGCGTCCCTGCATAAGCCCCAGGTTTCAAACAGCCAACTCATGCAATGAGCACAGGACCCGGTACCACTGCCTAGATGACTCCCAAACAGATCAAGCCAATCAACTGTCTCACCTATTCAGAGTCCTGATCCAGTTGGGGCCCCTCAGCCTTTGGTTCATAGTTCATGTGTTTCCATTCATTTGGCTATTTGTCCCTGTGCTTTATCCAACCTTGGTTTCAACAATTCTTGCTCATATAAACCCTCCTCTTTCTTGCTAATTAGACTCCAGAGCTCCACCCAGGGCCTAGCCATAGATCTCTGCATCCAGATCCTCAGTCGTTGGATGGAGTTTCTAGCACGACTATTAGGGTGTTTGGCCATCCTATCACCAGAGTAGGTCAGTTCCGGCTGTCTCTTGACCATTGCCAGCAGTCTATTGTGGGGTATCTTTGTGGATTTCTGTGGGCCTCTTCTAGCACTTTGTTTCTTCCTTTTTCTCATGTGGTCTTTCATTTACCATGGTCTCCTATTCCTTGTTCTCCCTCTCTGTTCTTGATCCAGCTGGGATCTTCTGCTCCCACAGACTCTCTTTCCCTCAACCCTCACCATTCATTACTCCCACTCATGTCCAGGTTGTTTATGTAGATCTCAGCCATTTCTCCGTCACTGGGCAATCCCCGTGTCTTTCTTGGGGTCCTGTTTTCTAGGTAGCCTCCCTGGTGATGTGAGTAGCAGTCCAGTCATCCTTGTTCCACATCTAGTATCCTCCTATGAGTGAGTACATACCATATTTGTCTTTCTGAGTCTGGGTTACCTCACTCAGGATGATTTTTTTCTAGATTCATGAATTGGATTTTTGTATATTGTATACAAATTATATATTGAGATTGATATTGTTAGAAAATGCTATATGTATACTTCTAATCTTGTTCAAGATATTGTATTTATGTTATTCAGTTGACAATGTAATGCAGTTTGCTGATCTTTGAATGTTATTATTACCAACTATTAGGATATAAAGAAATGAAAGTTAGTAGTTAGACATTACGATCAACTTTAGTCTATTA
>NC_051067.1:76253605-76356105 GCF_004664715.2 Peromyscus leucopus
ATGGTATCTCAGAGCCATTTTGATTTTCATTTCCCTGATGATTAAGGGATGTTGAGCAATTCCTTAAATGTCATTCAGCCATTTGAGCTTCCTCTGTTGAGAATTCTCTGCTTAGCTCTATAGCCCATTTCTTAATTGGACTGTTAGGCATTTTGATGTCTAATTTCTTGAGTTCTTTATATATTCTGGATATCCACAGCCAGGCCCCAGGTGGAGCTCCAGGAATCCAATCAGTGAGAAAGAGGAGGATTGTATGAGTGAGAATTGTTAAGACCAAGATTGGAAAAAGCACAGGGACAAATAGCCAAACTAGTGGAAACACATGAACTATGAACATATGAACCAATAGTCTGAGGGAAGCCCGCCCAAACTGGATCAGGCCTCTCTGGATTCAAGTGAGACAGTTGATTAACTGGAACTGTTTGGGATGCCCCAGGCAGTGGGACTGGGACCAGTCCTTAGTGCATGAGCTGGCTGTTTGGAACCTGGGGCCTATGCAGGGAGGACTTTGCTCAGCCTGGGAGGAGGGACTGGACCTGCCTGGACTGAATCTACTAGGTTGAGCTGAATCCCCAGGGGAGTCCTTGCCCTGGAGGAGATAGGAATGGGGGGTGGCTGGGGGAAAGGTGGGGGGCAGGAGGAGGAGGACAGGGGAATCCGTGGCTGATATATAAAATTAAATCAAATTATAAAATAAAAAATAAAAACAGTAAGTGCATGCAAACAGCTTCCCAAAACAATGTGAGTTGACAGAAACAGTCAGCTGCCTAGACAGTCACCTGAGATTTCTCCACAGTGTTGGAGCATCATCTTCAGCCTATAGACTTAGCATATCTGACAGACTCATTTGTGAAGTAGGATGTACACAAGGTCAACAGTTCGACCTCACATTTGGTGAGAGCAGTCCATGTACCAGAAACACCTGAATTCCACTAGTGTCATGTCATGATTCAGGATTTTAAATTCTGGAAATTGTTGATGTTTTTTTTAATTCAGCTGTCCATTCTTCTTGGCTGTGTATATATGGCTTCATCTCAGCCTCCATTCTTCTCCACATCCCTCTATCGAATGCCAATCTACTATTGAGAGGCGTGAGCTTAGTTACTCTTCAAGAATAACTGTTTCAGCTGCTGTCCCACTGCACATCAGAAGCCATCAGCCCACTGCCTGTTCAGCTGCCTTCGAAGAAAAGGACACTGTGCCTTTTCTGGATTGCGAAGGCCACTTCAGGGATGGTACCATATTGTCCTGGCCTCAGAAGATGCTTTTTGTTAAAGCCACAACCACACTTGTGTTGGCAAGAATCAGTAGTCCTTTGTTTCATGTCCTGTCTGTCCATTTTGTCCTGTTTGTCAGCAGTTGATTAGAGGATACTTTTTTGTCCATTGGCTAACTTTTGCCACAGTGAAAGTTAACTCCATATTCAGTTTCTTCAATG
Organism: Peromyscus leucopus; assembly: GCF_004664715.2. Lineage (NCBI taxonomy): Eukaryota > Metazoa > Chordata > Mammalia > Rodentia > Cricetidae > Peromyscus > Peromyscus leucopus. Next base: position 76,255,044 of record NC_051067.1, read on the forward strand.
CCCATATTTTTCGCTAAAGTAGATTGGTACTGCCAGGAGCCAACATGTCTCATAGTCATAACAAAAAAGAAAATTTTTCTAAGTTATTAAAACATTTTAAATGCCATATTCTATAGATCTCTGAAGGGTTTTAAGATGACCTGTCTATCTAAAATATATCTGCTCAATCTTGAAAACACACCTAATATAACTAAAAGTTCTATTGTAATGTCTAACTACTAACTTTCATTTCTTTTTATCCTAATACTTGATAATAATAACATTCAAGGATCAGCAAATTGCATTACATTGTTAAATGAACGGTACAAGTACAATATCTTGAACAAGATTAGAAATATATGTATAGCATTTTCTAACAATATCAATATCAATATATATAATTTGTATACAATATAAAACAATCCAGTCCAATGTAAAGTATTTAAAACTAGTAATTGTCTTTTTCTTTTTCTTTTCTTTTTTTTAAACAAGAACCTTAAATCTAATCTCCTTTGCTTAACCCTTTTCCTAACCCTTAACAACAACTTGTAACCAACCCCCCTAAACAATGAAAATTATCCCAGACCCAAAAATCCATTAAAAGACGAAAAAACCACCCGCCCCATATCACCTCTTTGGGAATGTGGGCATAGTATTCTTAAAATTGCTTTCTGCTGGGTATGGGCAATGGTATCTTTATTCTGAAAAGAAAAATTTTGGGTTAATTGTCAAATTCTAAGAAAGGTAGCTATATCCTTTGTTGTCCAATTTGAGCATAATGTCAACGTTCAGGGCTTATCTCAAGTCCTTATTCAAGTAGTCTTTGAAACTGGATCATCTCATCTAGTCCTCTCAAAATTTCTCTGAGCACTTTATAGTCCAAAGCTGATCTGTAGATGATATTTGTCAGCTTAGTGCTATTATTATTGTCCATGTGGAATTATTGTTGTTGTGGGGCCATATCTTCTTCCTGGAGACTTCAGTTAATGTTAGGCCTGACCGTGATTTCCTGCAGAAAACCGATAAGAGACTAGAACACAAAGACATGTATAAGCAGCTAATTGAAGCCTTTTTTCTAGAAATAGTTAGTACTCTATATGACAATTAATATCTTAACAAAGTTAATATATATATAAATCTTGTAAATTTTGTTATAAAATTCATACTTTAAGAAAAGTTCAAAGAATCAGAATAGAATTAAAGAATTGAGATTAGTAGTAGAATAGTCTCTTAATTAATTTGGTTTTTCTTCTGTCCCATGTCAGAAGATGGCTCTTTCTTCTGGCATGATACAGGGAGTTTGCATTTTCCTTTTAACAACATGCTTGAGTTTAAAGAAGGAGAGAGCCATTCTCCAACTCCAAAGTCAGCTTTAGATCTTAATTGAACTGGGACTACAAGAAGACCAATAGTGTTAAATGTCTTTAGAGAAGAACAGAAACAAACATTTAGGAAAACTTATGAAATTTTATAGATGATATACCAATAGGCCATTTTACTCTTTTTCTTGGACAGATGATTTTTCTTCAGTTGTCTCATTTGTCCAGTGTTCTTCAGATTCCTTAGCCTTCATTCTCCTAAAAGACAAAAACAAAAACCTTTCCCCAAGACTAATTTTGGGGAGGTTCCCTTTTGGTAAGTTATTATCTGATTAAATGAAAGGGCATGTGTTACTGGTATAAATTAGTTTAAATTGGATGGTCATGCTGGTTGATGAACTATCATCTCCTCTAATTAATTAAGAGGTCTCTCTTGTTCAAATCGAAACTTTATCAATTTTGATGGTATCCACAGCTTATCTTCTCCTGTAGAAACAAAAGCAAAACATCGTCCCCAACATACACATATCCTGGTTTCCATTCTGAGGTCAGCACATCCTTAAAGTATATAGGCTGGTTTAATTCTGTAGTTTTTCTATTATCCAATGTTTCTCTGCAGCTGTTGTTCCTTTCTCATTAGCATTGAGAAAATTCAAAGTTAATAGAGCATTATGCAGTCTATTTCTGGGGGGTTTTGTTACCCCTTTCTGTTTATTTAGCATATCCTTTAGAGTTCTGATTAATCTTTCAATAACTGCTTGGCCTGTAGGATTATGTGGTATACCTGTAATATGCTTTAAATTGTAATAAGCAAAAAAAGTTTAACAGAGCATTGTCAGTTTTAATTTGTGCAGGTATACCCATGATGGCCATAACTTCTAGCAAATAAGTGATGACAGAATCACCTTTTTCAGAACTCAAAGCAGTTGCCCATTGAAATCCTGAATAAGTATCAATGGTATGGTGTACATATTTCAATTTTGCAAATTCTGAAAAGTGAAACACATCGATCTGCCAGATTTCATTACTCTGAGTACCCTTTGGGTTACATCCTGCTGGTAATGGTGTCTGATTCTAAAAGGAACAAGTAGGACATTTCCTTACAATTTCCTTGGCTTGTTGCCAGGTTATGGAAAAATCCTTTTTTAAACCTTTACTATTGACATGATGTTTTTTGTGAAATTCTGAGGCCTCCAGCACATTTCCTATCAATAATTTATCAATTTCATCATTACCTTGTGCTAGAGGGCCTGGCAGACCAATATGGGATTGGATGTGAGTTATATATAAAGGATGACTCCTTTTCCTGATTGTATCTTGTAATTGAATAAATAGTGAAGTTAATTCTGAAGCATCAGGGATAAATTCTGCAGTCTCAATATGTAATACCACTCTTTCAGCATACTGAGAGTCAGTAACTATGTTGAGAGGTTCTGAAAAATCCATTAATAAGAACAGAATAGCATACAATTCTGATTTTTGAACTGAATTATAAGGACTTTGAACCACTTTACTTAAATTTTCTGATCTGTAACCTGCCTTTCCTTGTTTGTTTGCATCTGTATAAAATTAAAAACTCCAGATATGGGTTTTTCCCATACAATTCGAGGCAAAATCCAATCAGCTCTCTTTATAAGATCAATTCTATAGCTTTTGGGATATTTGTTGTTAATTTCTTCCAAAACATTGCTGCAAGCTCATTGCCAAAGTTCACTTACTGTCCATAATTTTTCAATATTCTCCTTAGTTAAAAGTACAACAATTTCTGCTGGGTCTATTCCTGCTAATTGACGAAGTCTCAATTTTCCTTTCCAAATCAAGTCAGAGATTTTTTTCCACATAAGTTTTTAATTTTTTATTTGGTTTATTTGGTAAAAAAAATATCCATTCCAATATAATACCTTCCCTCTGCATTAATATTCCTGTAGGAGAATGCCTAGAAGGTAAAATAACCAAAATGCAATCTAGTTTTGGATCAATATGATCCATATGTCTTTCATGTACTTTCTTTTCTACCAAGGCCAATTCTTCCTCAGCTTCAGATGATAATTATCTTAGACTATTTAAGTACTTGTCACCTTCTAAGGTTTTGAACAAATTATTCAATTCATCATTTTTTACCCCAATAATAGTTCATAGATGAAAAATGTCTCCAAATAAACTTTGAAAGTCATTAAGAGTCTGTAGTCAATCTCTCCTAATTTGCACCTTTTGGGGTCTATTTTTTTGTAGACCTATTTTATATCCTAAATAATTAATAGAATCTCCTCTTTGTATCTTTTCAGGAGCAATTTGTAACCCCCAGCAAAGCAAAATTTTCTTTACTTCTTCAAAAATTCTAAAGTATCTGCATTTGAGTCAGCTAGTAAAATATCATCCATATAATGATAAATTATAGATTCAGGAAATTTTTTACGTATCACTTCCAATGGCTGTTGTACAAAATATTGGCACAGGGTTTGGCTATTCAACATTCCCTGTGGGAGGACCCTCCATTGAAATCTCTTAACCGGTTGAGAATTATTTTAAGTAGGTACCATGAAGGCAAATCTTTCTGTCTTTTTCTTGTAAAGGTATTGAAAAGTCACCGGGCGGTGGTGGCACACGCCTTTAATCCCAGCACTCGGGAGGCAGAGGCAGGCGGATCTTTGTGAGTTCGAGGCCAGCCTGGGCTACCAAGTGAGTTCCAGGAAAGGTGCAAAGCTACACAGAGAAACTCTGTCTCGAAAAACCAAAAAAAAAAAAAAAAAAAAGTATTGAAAGAATTATTAGTCTTTTAAATTAATAACTATGAGAGGCCATCCTTTTGGTAACAGAGTAGGCAAAGGAATTCCAGATCGTAGAGAGCCCATTGGCTGAATTACTTTGTTAATTGCTCTAAGGTCTGTTACCATTCTCCATTTACCAGATTTCTTTTTAATACAAATACAGGAGAATTCCAAGTGCTGGTTGATTCTTCAATATGCTGAGCATTTAACTGTTCTTCTACCAGCTCTTCTAAAGCCTGGAGTTTCTCTGTTGTTAAAGGCTATTGATGAACCCATACAGGCTTGTCTGTTGACCATTTTAAAGGTAGAGCTGTTGGTGTCTTTGGAAGATCATCAGTTATTGTGTCCTGTTCTTGTATAATATGGATGGCTGGTGACACTCATTAGAAAAATATCTTCTAATATTTCTCTCAGAAACATGTGCTAGTTTATGATTTGTTTCTGAGGTCGGAGGGATGTTAATCTGAGTATTCCATTGTTGCAACAGGTCTTGACTCCACAGGTTCATAGCTATGTTAGCCACATATGGTTTTAATTTTCCTCTCTGTCTTTCTGGACCTATACATTCAAGCCATCTTGCACTGTTTCACTTGAGATAATGTTCCAATTCCTAGCAGATGAACATTTACCTCCTGAAGAGGCCAAGTTGGTTGTCAAAATTCTGGTGCAATTATGGTCACGTCAGCACCTGTGTCTGCCAGTCCAGACAACAAAACACTATTTATTTTTATTGTTAATTTTGGTCTTTGTTCATTTATAGAAATTTGCCAAAAAATTTTCTTTATGTTTTCTCCTGAATTTTCTATTCTCTCTGTTTCATCATCCCAAGCAACATGATTTATTCCAATAGGCATTTGGTTATTTAATTGCTCTGAGTAGGGGTTTCCTCTATGACTGCAGGAAAGATCTGAACTGGATTCACTGTGGGGGCCTGCCTGAGGCCCCTCTGGGAGTTTCCCAAAGACTGAGGCAAAGTATTACCTTGCCTGTCCCTTGTTGATCTACATTCGTTGGTCCAGTTTTTCCCTTACCACACCTTCTGCATAATACAGAAGAAAGGGGCATTCTGTTGCCATTGTTCCTTGAAGAAACATTATTTCTAGGAATGCCCTGTTTACAGTCCCTTTTCAAATGTCCTTGCTTTCCACATCCAAAACATCTGACATTCCTCAAACCTCTTGAAATTGCTTCCCCTATCCACATATCATCATAGTCATGAGCCTCAACATTAAATGTGTCTCTAATCCAATCTTCCAAGGTTGCAGATCTTACCTTTAATAGTCTGGTTGTTCTCTTGCATGCTGCATTCATGTTCTCAAAAGCCAAAGATTCTATTATTATCTGGCTAGCTTCTGAATTCGGGACCATTCTCTTTACTGCTGAAGTCAGTCTTTGTAAGAAATCTGTGAAAGATTCTTTTGGGTCCTGTATAACCTTTGCAAATGACGACTCAGTTTTCTTTCCTGGTACTTCAACTCTGTCCCATACATTCAAGGCTGCCATTCAACATAGAATTAGGGTTTGGATATCATATAAACATTGTGTTTGTATTGCAGCATATTGGCCTTCTCCAACAAGCTGATCCTGGAAGATTTGTATACCTTTAACCCTCCACTGATTTTCTATGTTTTTAGCTTCCTCTTTGAACCACATTTGACACTGCAGCTGTGTCTCAGGTTCTAGAACAGCGTTTTCCAGCTCTTGGCCGTCCTGTGGTATAATCTTATTACAAGTTGACCAGGACTTTAACATTTGCTTTACAAATGGGGAATGCATGCCATAAGATACTATTGCCTCCTTAAACCTTCATAAATCTAACATTTCAATTGGAGTCCAAATATTTTGTGCATTCACTTGACAGATAGCTGCTGTACAGTTACCAGATAAATTAAGGGTGATTGTGTGAAAACAGGCTTTCTTTCTGAAACCTTATAAACCAATCCTGAAACAATTTCACTGTTAATTGCTTCTGTCTGAATCTGAATTTCTCTATAATTCATTTTAACAGGTTTTTCTAAAGCTTTTATCCTGGCACTTTAATTGACTATCTTTTTAAATAGTAAAATAAGGATAAGGAAAGTAAAAATGTGCATAATCCCATCAACATTAATCTTCTCATATAGTTGTTCCATTTTCAGACTGCCTAAAATGTTATCAAACAAAGCCCAATTTTCTTCCAATGTACACATAAAACCCTTTTTATTTAATGTGGAAAAAATTTTCTCCTTTAAATAGTTTTTTCCTTTAAAATATCTGATACCTTAATTGACTTACAAAGTCTGCGTAGAACAGTAGAAATCTGAGGGAATTTCAAAACAGCTACCTAGTGTCCAAGGTGTGAATCCAGAAAGAGAGAGAGAGAGAGAGAGAGAGAGAGAGAGAGAGAGAGAACATGCAAGCAAGCAAGAAAGCTTAGCCATGAGTTCTGGCTAAAAGCTTAAATCTAGCCACGTGTTCCCACTTGAGCCAAGTTGAGCCTGGGCTCTGGCTTCCTTAAGCTCTGACCGTGTGTGTTGACGACTTCAGCCAAAAGCAGCTCTTTCTGCAGTTGCATGTATTAGCGGTAGCTCCAGCAGGCCTGAGTTTTTCATAGCACTAGTGTAGCTACGGTTGGTGGGGCCTGGGTCCTAGGACAAGCTGGCCCGAGCTGGGGAGCCGGGGAGCTGGAGGGCCACCAAGCCACCACAACCGGCTATGTGTAGCTCAGGTCTGAGTGGGGGGGTCCCTAAAGGCCACAGGCAAGTGGCTTTTTCTTGAATTTGTACCACGAACATTGGGCGCCAGATGTAGATGAACAGTCTTATTAAATAAGAAACACAGAGCCAAATGCAGAGTTAAAAGCACAAGAGGTCAGAGCAGTAGCTGAGAGCTGAGACTTAAAAAACCGCCTTCTTACCCTTCCTGCTGCTGCTGTCCTTCCCCTCAGCAAGAGACCTACTTCCTGTGTGTCTGTCTTTTTATTGACTTTCTGTTCTGCCTTCTCATTGGTTGTAAACCCAACCACATGACCTCCTCGTCACTGCCTGTCTATACAGACCTCCAGGTCTTCTATGGTTGGTATTGAGATTAAAGGCATGTGTCTCCATGCTGGCTGTATCTTTGAACACACAGAGATCTGTCTGTCATGTGCTCTGGATTAAAGGTGTGCACCACCACAGCCCGGCTTCTGCTATGGCTTGCTATTAGCTCTGACCCCCAGGCAACTTTATTTATTAACATACAAATAAAATCACATTTCAGTACAAATAAAATATCACCATATGGGTTCTCTGTTCTGACAAAGCAGTTGGATCAGGGAGAGCCCTGAGCTCAGTTATGGCAGAGTTTTTAAGGAGTAAAGAATTGGGGGGTAGGGGAATTCCAGATTCAGATGGGGGTTGAACTCCCAATTGGGCAGGAGTGGGGCTCAGAAGTCTTGTCAAACAGGGATTGGTACTGGCATTGCTGCAAGGAAATTAGCAACAATGTTAATAATAAAGGAAATGATATACAAGTGGTGTGAGCTCTCCTTAATGTTCTGGAGCATCTAGTACTTGTTTATCTCAATTCTGATTGGTCCCCTGTTGGGTACAGTTTGTGGCTTTTCCTGGTTATTGTAATGGTGAGGCCGAGTCCCAGTATTGTTAGTCTGCAGCCTGTCATAGCTGCACTAACGTTAAGTTAGACCTCTTCACAAGGAGTGTGTGCATTCTCTGAAAACTTTGAACTGTCTGCAGCTGCTGTCCAGAAAGGAAGGAACAGGGTTCTAACAATGACTCCAGTTAACAAGAAGAGGAATTCTCCCCTAGAGCATCCAGAAAATAACACAATGCTGTCAACCTCTTGTTTTCAGTCCTCTAAGACCCATTGCCCCAGATTTCTGACTTCTGCAACAAGGAAATAAAATGAACAAACACTTAAGCCACTAAGTCAATAGTTTTTATTATGACAGCAAAAAAAAAAAAAAAAATTACAAGCAAGCAAGATACCATGTCCTGTAGCTAGAGTTTTCCTGCCTTGCCCACAGTCAGGACAAATCTCTGTCACTGCCAGTCTCACAGCTGCTCAGACCCAACCAAGTAAACACGGAGACTTATATTGCATACAAACTGTATGGCCGTGGTAGGCTTCTTGCTAACTGTTCTTATAGCTTAAATTAATCCATTTCCATAAATCTATACCTTGCCACGTGGCTTGTGGCTTACCAGCATCTTCACATGCTGCTTGTCCTGGCGGCAGCTGGCAGTGACTCTGACTCAGCCTTCTAATTCCCAGAATTCTTCTCCTCCTTGTCACACCTATACTTCCTCCTGCCTGACTACTGGCCAATCAGTGTTTTATTTACTAACCAATCAGAGCAACACATTTGCCATACAGAACATCCCACAGCAGTGTCCCTCAAGTCTTTCTTCCTGGGGACAACTCTGAGAATGTGGGAGCATTGAAAGCTCTGCCTGATTCTTATCCTGACCTAGAGATGGTTCCAGGAAACGACCAAGTTGGAAAGGAAAACACAAGCCAGTGTTCCCCTCTTTTCCTCTTTTTCCAGGAGAGGAACATGGAAAGTACACAGCAGAATGTATACTGTACAAGATATTCTTTCTTCATGACTGCAACAAAATCCTGATGTAGAAAGACTTACCATGAAGAAAGCTTTTGGCTCACAGTTTCTGAGGGTTCCATGGCTGCTGGACTCCATGAACTCGGGAAGAACATCAAGAAGCAGAGGGAGGAGACACAGACTGGGAAGAAGTGTAACCTTCAAGGCATGCCCCCAAGCACCCTACTTTTGCCAGCCAGGTTCCACTTCTGAAAGTTCCACAGCTTCCCACAGCAGCACTGCCAGTCGGGGAGCGCCTATTCACTCACATTTCCTACAGAAACAAGACAAGTAGACTCAGAGAGAAAGCCTGTCTCAAAAACCGAGGAGGAGGAGGAGGGGGGAGGAGGAAGAGGAGGAAGAGGAGGAGGAGTCAAATTCAACCCTTATCTACAAAGGGAAGATGTTGCATAAACAGGTACTGTTTGCACTAGCTAAGCCTGGTGGACTCCATTCACAGCATGGAACGCACAGAGCACTCACTTCCAAATGCAGGACACACATGCACACACTCATGTCATGTAAATGAGACCATTCAGGATGTATGCTTATGTGTTTACTTACACAAGGGCACTCAACAGCCCAACATATGTGAGAAAAGTAAAGGCAAAACTTCCACCTCCAAAGAGCATTCTCCTCATAGTTGAAGACAAAACTCATTCTTCACATTAGCACAAAACCCTCCCTCTAATCTTTTGTGGAAGCCAAAGTTACATTCTTGGTTTTGCTTTGTTTTTTTGGGTTTTTTTGTTTTGTTTTTTTTGTTTTTTGTTTTTTGTTTTTTGTTTTTTGTGCCTGTCCTGGATCTCACTCTGTAGACCAGGCTGCCCTTGAACTCACAGAGATCTGCCTGGCTCTGCCTCCCGAGTACTGGGATTAAAGGCCTGTGCCACCACCGTCCAGCTCAAAGTTGTTTTAAGTTTTAATTACTCTGCCTAAGAGACTCATGAAACAAAAACGCCTCCCATCTGCAAGCCTCTTGCCCAAGGACAGATGGTTCCTGAAATGCTGGAGGCTATTGTTTATGGAGGTAACAAACCACGTTTTCATCCCCTAAACAAGTTTGGTTGACCCAACTGCACTGGATGTGCTTGATCATGTGGGCGAGAGGCATGCAGACAGGAAGTGCATCAGGATGTATGCTTGCCCTGGTTGGATGTAGGCAAGAGGTACACAGGCACAAAGTAGTATGTCAAGCTATATGATTGCCCCTGATTGGACCTGATGGGAAATACTGTGGCCTTATGGGTTTGTCTTTTTAAGCCTCTGCAAAATGTGAGTCATGGCCATTTTCTGGAAATCCAGGAATGGACCTGGCCAGAGTCCATTGTCCTAGTCAGTGTCTAATTAAAGCTTGCTTCAAATTTGGCTCAAAATTGTAGTAGTGGTCTTATTCTCATCTGGCAGGATTAACATCTCCCTTTGCTTGTACAAGTCAAAGATTTCTTTGGGGATCACCATGTAATGCACAAATAACATTTCATTTTTATTCAAAATCATAAAAATTTTCAGTATAACTTTTTTATTCTCATGTGTTTTTTTTATTTTTTATAATATAAGGAATCATCATCCTTGCCACAAAAACTTTTCCTCTCAACTTTTCTAGGTAACACAATTTCTGTTAAGTTACTAGGATTTTTCCCAAATCAGATGTGATGGCTCAAAACTACAATTCCAGCCCTCAGGAGGCTGAGGCAGGATAATTACAAAGCTTGGGGCCAGCCTGAGATGCAGAATGAGACCCTATCTCAAGACACACACACAGGGGGTCAGGGATTTCGTTTTCATCTCTTTTAGCCTGCACCTTGATGCTCGACAAGTGTCACTTAAATCGGTCTGAAAACAAAACGCTGGTGGAAATAAGTAAGGACTGGGCTGTAGGAAGTGCTCCGTCGGTAAAGCAGTTGTCCAGCACACATGAAGCACCAGGTGCAATCCCAGCACTGCATGAACTGCCCTTGGCGCTGCAGCCCCGTAACCCCAGGACTTGGGAGATAGAGAAGGATCAGAAGTTCAAGGATCTTGGATATGTAGCAAGTTTGAGGTCAGCCTGGGATACAAGAGAGCCAGAAAGAGGGAGAGAGGAGGGAAGGGGAAGGGGAGGGGGAGGACAGGAGCAGAAAGGAAGGGAAGGAAGGAAGAAGGCTGGAAAGCTCATCTAGAGAGTATTAATTTTTACACGAGGTGATTTATTACTACAATAGGTTGTTTACACCTTCACAGTACTCCATCCTCAGCTAATCACCTTCATTACAGAAATCTACTGGGCAGGAGAAGGCACTTTGTCAGTTTTCTTGTGAGGAAACTAGAGAAGCTGATAGTCATGGATCCAGTATCTCTAGTAGCACACCTTGAGGATAAGGGCAAGGGAAATTCAAATATTCATTTAAATATTTATCTCAGTGGTTTAACCAAGGAACAAACAAAACCCAGGGTAAAAGTTTGTGTGCCAGGGAAGTGAACCAGAGTAAAAACTGGAAAAGTAAAGCTTGTAAAGCATAGGAAGCCATCAGAAACTATTCAGATAAGTACTGCGAATGTGGGGATGGTGTCTGAAATGAAGAAATCAAGGCCAAGGAGAAACGTAAATCCAGGTCAGAAACACAGGCGACTGACCTAGGATTACAGCTCCCAGTGTGTGCGCCAACAGAACACAGGCTGCTGGAGCTCACAGAAGTGTCTGAGATATTTTAATTTGTATCTTAAATTTTTGAAAACAGATACAGCTGTCACAGAATACACAAATGTCTACAATTAAACTGTGTGGGCATGCATACCTAAGAAATAGAATAGTTAGATATCTTTGCTATCACTGCTGGGCCTCCAGTCTCTACAGTACCGAGTGACACAGCTGAGGCCTTTATTCTCAGCCCTGGCTTTACAGGCCCTTGTTCTCTCTCTGAATTCATCGCAGAGCCCTGTAAAACTAGCAGATCTTGCTCTAAAATCAGTGACTATCAACTGTGGGGCATGGTGGCACACACTTTTAATCCTAGCCCTGAGGAAGCAGAAACAGGTGGGTGTCTGTGAGTTCCGGGCCAGTCTGGACTACACAGAGAGACTGTCAAGAATGAAAGGGAGAAATTTAAAAAAGGAAGGAAGGGAGAGAAGAAGGAAGAAAGGAAAAGAAGGGAGGGAGGGAGGGAGGGAGGAGGGAAGGAGGGAGGAGGGAGGAAGAGGAAGGAAGGAAGGAAGGAAGGAAGGAAGGAAGGAAGGAAGGAAGGAAGGAAGGAAGGAAGGAAGGACATCTTCAAAATAAAGCAGAGCCTTTATGAGTGAGAAAATTCAAATGAAAAACTCACTATCTCTGATTTTTCTGTTGCTGTCTAGAAGTTTCACCAAAAATGAATTCCAGCTCAAAAACAAATGCAGTCACATCTGCATCTGACACCTTTGTCTCTTCATTGCCTTGGTTTTTAATAATGGCTCTTAATGGTTCAAGAATTTTAGCTTTTTGAGAAACTCACAGTCTAAGGAAAACAGACAAACATTTAATGGCTGTAACAAAACATGAAGTATGGTGCTAGAGCATTTGAGACAGATTTCAGAAATTATGTTAAAAAGGTTTCCATGAGAAAGAATGGGGGGAAAAAGATGAACTGTTAGGACAGCAATAGAATTTAACAATAACAAGTATCTGCGCGCCTCGGCAAAAGAAGACACATGAGATCTTTCAGATAACAGCGCCTTGATTAGAGACTGAGCTGCATATTCCAGGAAGTATAACGCAGTGAAAGACATTTGGTCATAAGCATACATACTGTCATAACCAATATAGTTTTACAGCTATACAGAGCAGCGCATCTTTGAATAGCAGCTCCCTACAGTATTCACTAATGATTAGGAATTCCCCCTAACCAGCTATTTTAGTTTCAACCAAACAAAATTTGTAGTGCCCCTTTAAGGAAAGTTGCGAAATAGAGATCATGGAGGAATAGGGGAGAGATTGTGGAAGTCAGTCTCCAGGCTCTGGGTCACAGTGTGACAAGGATATGCTATTCCATCTGTATCTCTGGGAGACTCGGGACCACAGCATTTTGCCCACATGGCCAAAAGGCAGAATTTCCCTGGTTGCAGATGATGACAAACCAAATATTTAAACATCAAGCAGACTCCAAGGTCAGAGAAAACAGCTAATGTTTGGGCAAATCAATCACTTGAAACTTCTCATCTGTGAAACAGAAAACTGCCTGTCTCTCGGTCCTTTTGTGCAGATCAGCTTATAGTGTTGCTACATGACCACACATGTTCAGCAGCCAAGCAAGAGGCTTAGTCACCCCTTATGTCCTACATAATCCCTGCGCTGCATGGTGGTGTAATTTACACAGTGTGATCACACAGTCCATGTGCATGCATGGCACAGCTCCTAAGCCCATATGTGCACATGCGGGGGCATCCATAAAAAGCAGGTCACAGACTCCTCCCCTCTTCTCCTTCTTCCTCTCTCTCCATACACAACCTCCCATAGGCCTAAAGCACATTCCCCTCTGTTCCTTCTCCTAATAAACTCCTACGGTGGGTTTTGTCATACCTCCTGGCTTTTCTCTCGTAGTAAACAGTGCTGCTTAATGAATAACACAGCACCACATAAAACTAACCCTTGTAGGTAAAGAACGTAGGACGGTGTTTGATTTCAGAAAATGATATAGGCCATATATATTCACATGTCTAATTGAGACACAGATGTTTGCTTGCTCCCTTGATTTAGAGAGACCTTATGATCCCATTTGCCATTTGTTTGCTCTGCAAACCTATACAGCTAAAAGTTTTGAGTGCACAGAATATGGTGTCAGAATGCCAACCTTTTGAATTCTAAATGAGTAGGACCTTTTAACACAAGTTCCAAATGTGAACATTTCATATTGGCAATTACTTCCAAATAAGCAATTTTTTAGAATGATTCTTCTACTCGGTTCAGAATTATGCAGTGAAACCCCTCCTGAGGGCTCTAAACTTTAACAAATGACTGAAATCTAAGCAAAGGTTTCCTATTCTGTGTTTTTCCAGCCAGTTTCTAATTCCATCCTTAAAGACAACCAGGGAGCCTTTTCAGAAAAAAAGTCTGTCTCAAGTTCTGCTCTGTCCCTCACTAAGGCTTTCCTTTAGATGGAACAAAGTCTCAAGAATGCAGCGGTTTCTGAACCGTCCCCAGTCCCTACAACTTCCGGAATCCTCCTCATGATCCACTAAGACCAGCCAAGTTAGGGAAGTCAACAATCCTCCACTACCCTCCTCTGCATCCCTCCCACCACGCCCTTCAGTAACCTTGGTTACAGTCACGCCCTCCTCCTTAGCTGCCCAATCATAAAGGCCTGACGTCTGACTTCACAGAAAACAGCTAAAGAAGAGAAAGTGTCAAAATCTTGATTTGGTTCATTTTCTTGGCTGTTTAGTGATTTTTCACTGATGAAAATGGCCTGTGCGTGCAATAGGAAAAACTGAAATCGAAATGAACAGAATGAAGGTAAGAGGGTCCAGCACCTTTACCCTTTCTTAGTCTGTTTGGCAGGATCCCTTTGTCAGCCTTTAATGCTTGGGGGTCAGAAAAACATTTCATCTCTGAACATTAAACAGACCCGTCTGATTTCACTTTGCCGCTACAAGTGGAGGTGGAACCTGGTGGAGAAAAACAGTTAATGTTGCTGCTTAGAATGCTTCGCCGGTACCCATCAGTTCCCAGAAAACTATTCTTTTTTTTTTTTTTTTTTTTTTTGGTTTTTTCGAGACAGGGTTTCTCTGCATAGTTTTGCGCCTTTCCTGGAGCTCACTTGGTAGCCAGGCTGGCCTCGAACTCACAGCGATCCGCCTGGCTCTGCCTCCGAGTGCTGGGATTAAAGGCGTGCGCCACCACCGCCCGGCCAGAAAACTATTCTTGAAATCACATCTGCTGTGCAGATACTGGGCTTGACCAGATCAGATAAACTACCTTGAAAGCTACGTTCTGGATTTTATAAGCTTTTAGCCTGCTTCCTGGAACGAAAGGATTCCCGTTAGTTGGACTTTGCTAATTGTTTTTATGTTTGAAGTTCCATCTTTTGTTTCTTTCTTTAATGAGATAAAGTCTCATGTAGACCAGGCTGTTTTGGAACTTGCTTTGTAGCCTAGGATGGTTCTCCAACCTCCACATTCTCAGGGCTTCTGTTTATTCAACACTGAGGATGGAACCCAGGGCTTTGAGCACTTGAGGCAAGCAAGCATTCTACCAACTGAGCTACGTTCGCCCCTTGAAGTTACTCCTCAGCCCCTTGAAGTTACTCCTCAGCTCCTTGAAGTTACTCCTCAGCCCCTTGAAGTTTCTCCTCAGTCAAAACAAAAGTTTTACAAAAGTTCCTCGTGTATTTGTTTCTTTTTTTTTTATGTATTTGTTGTTGGTGTATTCGTGGGATGGCCACTTGTGGAGGTCAGAGCACGGGCCAGTTGGGGGAGTTGTTCTTTCCTTCCATCATGAGTGCTGAGTGGGGACTGAGCTCAAGAGATCAGTGCAGCATCGGAGGCAAGCCCCTTACCTGAGTCATCTCTCCAGCTGCCTTTTGTGACTTGTTGATGTCACAACATGACGTCATGTTGTGACATTACTAAAGTATTACAAGCTGGATACCTAACATATCCGTAATATATGTATAAAATGAACTTAGAATTATTAATAATAATAACCGGAAAGTACTTTATTATTTTAGAAGAGTTATGACATACCATGTACATGACCCCCCCTTTTGAGTGTGGAAAATATTTTAGTTAAACAATATGTCCAAACGTGTCTGGAGGGCCATTTTGTTCACTAAACTTTTGTTGGCTTTTCTTATTATAGTCCACATAGTTATTTAAGACTCTTATAATATTTTAAGTATTTTATAATTATATTTATTAATATAATAATTAAGTATTTCTCATTTGTTAAGATTTTTGTCATTTAAAATATATCCACCCAAATTTAGGTATAGCAATCTTAATATAAATATAATTTCCTCACTTAGTATATTCCTTGGAGCACTTAATTCACTTAGTATTCTCTTAGTTGTGAGCTTCAAGCGTAGTTTGAAAGTGCCATGAACCTTTAAGACCAATTCTAATCTGCAGTGTAAACTGCTAACACCCCAAGTTGAGTCCCTCAAGTTCTGACAGGGATGTTTAATGGAGGATGTGCGGGTGAGCCTGTCAAAAAATGCACTTGGATATGCAAGTCTGGACCTCAGAACAGTTTCAACTGCAGGTACACGTCTTGTTTAATCTACTCTCTGCCATAATAAAGGGCCGTGGAGACAGCTCAGCAGGTGGAGCAATAACCAGGAAACCCGACCACTTGAGTTCCCTCTCTGTGACCCACCTGACTGGCATCTATGGCAAGATGGGAGGTGGACACGGAATTGCCTGGAAGCTCGCCAGCCAGCTGCCTCCACTCTGCAGCACAGCAGCAGAAACAAGAGACGCCCTGGTTCCTAAGCTGGAAGGAGAGCTGACTCCCCAGAGCTGACCTCTGACCTCCACACCTGCACACCTGCACACACACACACATACACACACACACACACACACACACACACACACACACACAGAAGCACATGTGTATACCATGAACTGAGTGCCTTCAACAGGAATTTGTGTTTTCAGTCTTGAAAACTATTTTGGAGTCAGATATCATGGGGACCAGAGGGTTGCTGTATAGGGAAGGTACTCTCAGGTTGCAGATGGCCATGCCCTTGCTGAATCCTCAGGTGGTTGAACGATCTCATTTTGAGATCGCCAGCCCTATGAGACTATGACCTCATTTCACCTAAGTCACTTTCCATCAGCCTTATCTCCAAATATGGCCGTTTGCAATAGGGGTTAAGTTCCGACCTCTAAAGGGGAGCACACCTAGATACTAATGGTCAGACTTTAGACAGTGTCCGCAGTTAAAGAATGCTTGAGATCAAGGACACAGAGAAGGAGCAGCAAGGGACCTGGCACCAGCATTTCCCAGGAATTCACAAGGAACCAATGAAGTGAATGCCCGGGAGGAGGGTCTCGAGGGGACATTCTGAATAGTGTGCACTGTTGCCAACCTGCCTGTCACTCTTCACAAGTAGAAAGGTCAGTGGAGCTTAGTGATCACTGAAGCTGGGAGGACCAAACCCAGAACAGAATTGTTGAAGTACGAATGTGTGGTGAAAACTTAGAATCCGGAGAATATATGAGTTTTGAAGATTTTGACTCCGAAGGAGCCGAGAAATGATAGCACAATAGGTGGAGGGGACTGAGAAGATCAAAGAAAGGTTTTGTTTTTGTGTTCAAGGTTAGAGGCTTAACTGGAGCATTTCCTCAAAATAGCTCATAAACAGCAAACAAGAATCAGATACAGAAAGCAAATAACACACTAGGAATGGGCAGAGATACTATGCAAATATTCTTTTTGTTTGTCTTTGAGGAGAAGGATGAGGAGGAGGGTTCTTTTGTCAGGCTGTCCTGGAGCTCACAGAGACCCTTCTGCCTCTCAAGTTACTGGGACTAAAGGTGTGTGCTACCACACTCTGTAACTCCAGCCCCAAGGAATCTAGCACCCTCTTCTGACCTCAGCAGGTACCCACACTCACACATGCACATATTCACACACAGACACACACATACATAGAATTTTTTAAAAAGTAAATCTTTTTTTAATTGCTACTAATTATTTGGGAAATACCAAGCAGTATCAGTAATCTAATGAAAATTTAAGACAAAAATATTGATCTTTATAGTTTTAATATCAGAATCTAAACCAATGTGTTCTTTTGTTTTTCAAGGTTGGAATACATACTAAAGCATGGTTTATTGCTGGTATCTTTATGCTGTTGACGGTACTTGTGTCCTTCTGGGGGATTCTGCAACACTTGATGCATTACACACAACCCAAACTTCAAAAACCTATTATGAGGTCAAATCTTAATGTATTTCTATTACTACTATTGACTGACTTAAATCATAAAGATGATATTAAGTGTTTTTTATGTTTTACTTTCTGTAGGATTCTTTGGATGGTCCCAATATACAGTTTAGATAGTGTAAGTATATTTTATTGTATTTCGTTAAGAATTCTTTGGCTGGAGAGATGGCTCAGTGGTAAGGAGTACTTTTCTCTTCTAGAGGACCCAGGTTCAATTCCCAGCACCCACATGGCAGCTCACAACTATAACTCCAGTCCCAGGGAATCCAATTTCTGATCTCTGTAGGCACCAGGCATTAACATAGCACATATGCATACAAGTAGACAAAATACTCATGCACATAAAATAATAAAGTAAGTAAGTCTTTTTAGAAAAGGAATTCTTTTGTAACACTTTTCTTTCTGGTTTTTTGAAACAGGGTTTTTTCGTGTAGCCCTGGCTGTCCTGGAACTCATACTGTAGACCAGGCTGTCCTCATACTCAGAGACCCACCTACCTCTGTCTCCCCAGTGAGTGCTGGGATTAAAGGCGTGTGCCACCACCGCCTTGCTTCTTTTCTGACACAACTATGCTTACTAAAGAACGCTTAATAAAGTAATGAACACACAATTTTGACTTTTAAAGGAGATTAATAGTGAAATTTTTTTCTTTCTTTTTTTTTGAGAGAGGATTTCTCTGTGTAGCCCTGGCTATCCTGGAACTCACTCTGTAGACCAGGCTGGCCTCAAACTCAGAGATCCACCTGCCTCTGCTGCCTGATTGCTGGGATCAAAGGTATTCACCACCACAACCCAGCTTTTTCTTTCTTTCTATTTTTACTTATTTATTTATTTTTATATTTTTGAGACAGGGTCTCACTATGTAGTTCTGGCTGTCCTGGAACTCACTATGTAGAGCAGGTTGGTCCTGAACTCACAGAGAGCCCCCTGCCTCTGACTCTGGCCAAGTTCACGTGTTGTTAGTGTTGGTAAGGAAGATAATATAATGAAAAATGCAGATATTTCAAATATTTTTAATGTGTAGCTGTTTTTTGTTCAGTTGATTAAATTTAAGATTAATGACTCTTAATCTTTTAAAGAATGAAATATTGTAATTACCCTCCTCAATACGTAGCCACAAGGGAATACTTTCCCACCCCAGGCATCAAAATGTGCTGATGCTCAGTTCCCTTATATAAAATGGTTAGCATCAGCATATGGACTAGTGTGTCTCCCCTGTCCTTATGGTCATTTCTAGATGGCTTATGACACCTGATAGAATATCAGTGTCATACGCAGGTAAGGGGACCTCTGTGAGTTCGAGGGCAGCCTTGTCTGTATAATGAGTTCCAGAATGCAGACCTGGGGTCAGGGGCTGTTACAAATATTTCTGCTCCAGGGTTGGCTGAACCCATAGATGCAGATTCTCATAAGGATGCTGATAGTTTGCTATCATGCTTTTTAGTTATTGTCTTTTATTTATACACCACCCCACCCCAAAAAAGAAAATAAAAGGAAAAAACATTTTCCACAGTAGACACAACTAAAGAAAATGGCTTTAGCCAGGTGTGGTGTTGCATCCCTTTAATCCCATCACTCAGGTGGAACTCTTAAGTTGGAGGCCAGCCTGTCTACATAGTGAGCTCCAGAGCATCCAGGTTACATAGATCCTATCACCCATCCCAAAAAAAGAAAACAAAAAAAAACAAAAAGAAAAATAATGTCTTCGGTAACATTTTCTGAGTCCGTAATATTTCTCTTTAACATCTGTGCTTTTCCATAGTGGTTGGCCTTGAAATTCCCAAAAATCGCAATATATATTGATACCTGGAGAGACTGTTATGAAGCTTACGTGATCTATAACTTTATGATCTTCTTTAACAACTACTTAACAATACGGTTGCCAAACGTGATATTACACCTGGAATCTAAAGATCAGCAACAGCATCTCTTTCCGTTCTGCTGCTGTCCGCCGTGGGCGATGGGAGAGTAAGTGTGTTTGGTTTTAACGGGCCTCTGTGTGGGTCTGAAATATCAGTCAGCTCTCTGCAAGGGGCAGGGACAGCAGGCAGAGCTCTTACCCTACGTAGCACGTAGTACAGTTTGAAAGATAATAAAATACATTATTACAATGTACATGTTGAGAGTTTTTTTTTTTTTTAACATTGCTTATCCCAATAGGAAAGTTCATCAATGTATTGAGGGAGAAAACCTTAGAAAATGTTTAATCAGCATCTTTTTTACAGTTGGGAATTGGAGCCTAAAAGATTGTGCACGTGGTCACGCAGCTAATTGTCTTGTACTTTGTCTCCCTGCTGAGACAAAGTCACTGACAAAAGCAACTTAGGAACACAGTTGAGGGTGCAGTCCCTTATGGTGGGAAAGGCACGTGGCAGGTGCATGATGTCATACTGCATCTGCTGTCAGGAAGCAGAGAGAAAAGCCAGAACTCAGCTCACTGCCTCGTGTTTAGTCCAGGGCCCCAGCCTGTGGATCGCCGCCCACCCTCAGGGTAGTTTGCCTGTCCCAGGAAATCTTTCTGTAAACACATTCACCAGGAAGCTGCATCCTAAATATCAATGCTTTATACACATGCGTGTGCACAAGCTCACAGTTCATTTGTGACTCCGTTTTCCTCCTGTGTTAGTTAGAGCCATCACTATCAGTTCTAACAGCAAAGCTCCTGAGATAATCGGTTTTATTTGACTCACAGACTCAGTTCATTTGGTCCTGTTGATTTGCAGTGTATCAGGGCAAGAGTGGGAAACAGGAAAAGACCAAGGTCCCAGCCCCTTCTTCTGTTCCTTCTGTTCTGTGTTGCACTATAGTGGAGCTGAAGGGAGGCTTTAGGAGATAAAGTGATTAAATAATTTCAAAGTGGTCTTCAGATTTCCGTGTTGCCACCACATTCTTACCCTACTATCATTTAGGAGAATGAAATTGGCAGGATTCAATATAATTAGTGTCGTTTGTCAAAGTGATTTTTAATTTGGAGGCTTTGCGATGTTCTGATGCCACTGAATAGTTGAGATGTTATGTTCTCTTTCTTCGGCAGAATGCTGCTCTTTCGATGCAAACTGGGAGTGCTGCAGTACACTGTGATTAGACCAATTACCACTCTTACAGCACTGTAAGTATGGCCTTCCCTTAGCTTTTTTTTTTTTTTTTAATCTTCATGATACAAGGCTGGGAATATAGCTCAGTTGATAAGAGTGTTTGCCTTGTATGCACAAAGCCCTTTAATTCCCAGCACAACAGAAACCAAGTGTAGTGATTCATGGCAAATAATCCTTGCACTTGAAGGTAGAGGCAGGAAAATCGAGAGTTTAAGGCCAGACTGGGCCCTGTCTTAAAAAACAATCTATGTTCTTAAATGGAAAAAACAAGTAAAAGAACAATGTTGATTAATAGTGTAAATACAAGGGTTGGGGATTTAGCTCAGTGGTAGAGTGCTTTCCTAGCAAGCAGAAGGTCCTGGGTTCGGTCCTCCGCTCCGGCCGGGGGGGAGGGGGGAGATAAATATGAAAATGTAGTCATAAATTTTAGCCAGACGGTAGTGGCACACACCTTTAATCTCATAACTCAGAAGGCAGAGGCAGGCAGATCTCTGTGAGTTCGAGCCCAGCCTGGGCTACATAGTGAGTTCCAGGCAAGGCACAAAGCTACACAGAGAAACCCTGTCTTGAAAAAAAATAGTGTAAATACATATATAAAAAGCTGGATTCCATTACAATGAACAATGCAAAGGATCACCATGAGATTCACATTCTTTTGAGAGCAGACTGAACAGCACATCAGAAAAACCAAAACTCCTTTAGTTGGGTTAAACTAAATAACCACAGATTTATTTTCTACCTTGTTAAGAGTTTATTAGAAACACTGTCTTTAACTGGTGCCACCTTTAATCCCAGCACTGAGGAGGCAGAGAGAAGCAGATCTCTGTGAGTTTGAGGCCAGCCTGGTCTACATAGAGAGACCGAGTCTCAAAATAAACACACACAAAAACGATTTAATGTCAAAATATGAAACATAATCAGACTCCCTGGGAAACTGTTCCCTAAAAAATCCAAAATGTCAATTTATGATTTATCTATTAGATCTTAATGTTCTGCAGCTCACAAAATAAAAGAAAGCCGTATTTTTTTTTTTTTTTTTTTTTTTTTTTTGGTTTTTCGAGACAGGGTTTCTCTGTGTAGCTTTGCGCCTTTCCTGGGACTCACTTGGTAGCCCAGGCTGGCCTCAAACTCACAGAGATCCACCTGGCTCTGCCTCCCGAGTGCTGGGATTAAAGGCATGCGCCACCACCACCCGGCGAAAGCCGTATTTTTTAAAAAAACAGTTCAACTCTTTACTAGCCTTTGAGCTAGAATTATTTATAAAATTTTGCTTTATTTCCTTGCTGCTTAGAAACTGGGTAAGCATATAACTTAATACTTATGGTAAAATTTATATGCAGGGTGGGAGTGTCTGTAACTAGAGTTTTGCTGCTTTGCCCACAGTCAGGACAAATCTTTGTCACCCGCCAGTCCCACAGCTGCTCAGACCCAACCAAGTAAACACAGAGACTTATATTGCTTACAAACTGTATGGCCATGGCAGGCTTCTTGCTAACTGTTCTTATAGCTTAAATTGATCCATTCCCATAAATCTATACCTTGCCACGTGGCTGGTGGCTTGCCGGTGTCTTCACATGCTGCTGGTCATGGCGACGGCTGGCAGTGTCTCTCTGCCTCAGCCTTCCGCTTCCCAGAATTCTCCTCTCTCCTTGTTCCACCTACTTCCTGCCTGGCCACTGGCCAATCAGTGTTTTATTTATTGACCAAACAGAGCAATTTGACATACAGACCATCCCATAGCAAGTGTCTGGGTCTTCAGATACTTACCTGCAATTTACAGGAAAAGGTGAGCTGTAGTTAATGATTATCAGTCAAGTTTTCCAAAATTAGGCCTTGTTTTTTGAAGTTAATGATTATTCTCTAGCTTAATGGTTCTCAGTTTATAATTTCTTTAAGTTAAAAGGAATAATCATATCATACATATCTAGAAAAATGTTTCTCTGTCAGTGACCAAAGTCTAGTAATTTTCCATAGGTTTACTGAAGTAAACGGACTCTAAATTTTAAGTGTTGCTACCACTACACCTTAAGAACGTGTTCAGGGCTGGAGAGCACTCAGTGGAGCACTCAGTGTTAAGAGCTCTTGGTACTCTTGCAGAGGTTTAGTGAAATCTAGTTCCAGAGTATCCAGTGCCCTCTTCTGGTCACTAAGGGCATTGCATGCACATTGTGCACAGGTATACATGCAGGTAAAATATTCATATACATTAAATAAGTCTCTAAAGGGTACATATAAAGATATGGTTTTGCGTGGTTAGTCATAAAGTTGATTTTTGCCATTTTTAAGGGTATTCGAGCTTGTTGGTGTCTATGGCGAAGGGAACTTAAGTTTCTCCAATGCTTGGACTTACTTGGTTGTAATCAATTATTTGTCACAACTGGTAAGTAAATCATCATTCTTCTTAATTGTACTAAATTTGTTTCTGTTGCTAAATATTATCAGGCATGATTTCTTGAGAAAAAATACCTTTTAATTTTTACATGGAACTTGAAACAGCTTTAATGTATACCTTTACACAATGTAGAAGTACAGTAATATGTTCATGAATGGTTTGGTGACTTACATGCAGAGCTGTTTGCTCTTGTGACCCCACAGCCTTGTGGGGATAAGCATGGTGTGCCTTCTAAATAAACAAACCATAATGCAATCAATCTATTTAGTGAAAGGGAAAAGTCTAATTGGCATGAGAAGATAGAGTTTAAATAAAAATGGAAGAGTTTGCCAGGCAGTGGTGGTGCATGCCTTTAGTACCAGCACTCAGGAGGCAGAGGTAAGCAGATCTCTGTGATTTGAGGCCAGCCTGGTCTACTGAGCGAGTTCCAGGACAGCCAGGGCAACACAGAGAAACCCTGTCTCAAAAAAACAACCAACCGGGGTTGGGGATTTAGCTCAGTGGTAGAGCGCTTGCCTAGCAAGCAAGCGCAAGGTCCTGGGTCTGGTCCTCAGCTCCAGAAAGAAAAAACAAACAAACAAAAAGCAAGAATTCAAATCTCTGATCTATATTTAGAATTAAAGGAAAATAAAAACTGATTTAAAAAAAAATATGAGTGCTGTTCTAGGAACTGAAAGGCTCTCTTAAGCTGATGTGTATTTCATCTAAAGTCTTTGTATAGTGCTTTTTACAGTATAGTAAACACTTCTAATACATAAATTACTAGAAGGTTATGATGGAGCAGAGCATGGCATTGCATTCCTTTAATCCTAGAATTTGGGAAGCAGAGGCAGGCAGATCTCTGAGTTTGAGGCCAGCCTGATCTACAAAGTGAGTTCCAGACCAGCCAGGGCTACACAGAGAAATCCTAGGCTACACAAAGAAATCTTGTCTCAAAGCACCAAAAAAAAAAAAAAAAAAAAAGAAGGAGGGGAGGGAGGGAGGGAGGGAGGAAGGAAGGAAGGAAGTTTATAATGGAAATAAATTGGGTCTGTCTCCAGAGCTTTCTCTCATGTTCATCTCTATGACCAGCAGTCTTTTTCTGGGAATGTAGTCTAAAGAAATGGTAGAAGTGTTTTAGCCTTCTGGGATGTAATGCCCATTATAAGAAAGGACTGGAAACACTCTAAACCCGGTGGGCACAATTTGGTCCTCCCATTGGCATTTAGACAGATACTAAAAGTAAACCTTATGAAACATACACAAAAGTAAGCTACTTTCAGTTGAAAAAGATATTGGGGAACAAAATTTCATTTTAGTTCATGACAGATGTTAGAAAATTGGGTTATGACTGTGGAATACGCCTGGAGTGTTTGCCTATCACACAGCCCTGGGTCAGATCCCAGCATGAGGGTCACAGTTCCTATGTACAGAGAATCGGCTCAGTGCTAAGAGTCTGTTTGTTTTTAGTGGTACTAGAGCTAGAACCCAGGGCCCGGGAGTGTGTGACGAGCACCCTGGGTGGCCCTGCTCCAGTGCAAGGTCTGAACTTGGTTCTTCCTTTACTGCTCTCATATCCTGAAGTATTTTAAATGAGTATAAAGTATCTCCTGGTTTTAATGGGCAAAGTAAGCTTCCAGAAATGCTTCTTGCTGTTGAAATGCTGGTTGGTTATTATAATTGACTCTAAAGACGTGGGCACTTATTTTAAGAAGTAAGGCCAGCTAGACTTACACACTGCTCTCAAGGAAACGGTTTGTGTGATGCAGATTTCATGATCAGAGTTATATTGAAACTATGCTTATTTAATGTGTTGCCTTATAAACTGTGTGTGTGTAAATGTTACACAAGAGACTAGCTAATAATAATAATCAAGTTTTTATAAAAGTGGTGGTAATTTATTGTAGATGTAACCAACCGTCTTATTAAATAAACACAGAACCAATGTAAAAGAGAAAACCAAGAGGTCAGAGCTCAGAGCTAAAATCTTACCCTTCCTCCTGCAGTGCTCCTAGCTTCCCGAAAGAGAGCTACTTCCTGTGTGTATGTCATTAAACAGTCTTTCAGTTCCGCCTTCTCATTGGTTGTAAACCCAAACACATGACTGCCTTGTCACTGCCTGTAAGTACAGCCCTCCAGGTCTTAAAGGCGTATGTCTCCAATACTGGCTGTATCCCTGAACACACAGAGATCTATGGGATTAAAGGCATGCGCCACCGCCGCCACACTCTTTCTATGGCTCTAACAGCTCTGACCCCCAGGCAACTTTATTTATTAACATACAATTAAAATCACATTTCAGTACAAATAAAATACCATCATATTTCCTTTTTTCTATTTTAATAAAAAGAAAACAAGCAAAAGGTTATAACTAACATAAGAAAAACTATATACAAAAGTACAATAACCATACACAATATATACAAGTAATAAATACCTAAACAATGTCTAGTCCATTTGTATTTGACAAATCAGAGAAAATAATTCCATTATCTATCCTATTTTGGTAAGTCCAAAATGTATCTAATTCACTTTCTATCCTAATTAATCTTCAACTATAACTAACTAATCTTCAACTATAACTAACTAATCTTCAACTCCCTCAGAGATCCAAGAAGGAAATAATATTAACTAACAAAAATAAAAATAGGAAGTGCATGCAAACAACTTCCAAAAAATTTGTGAGTTGACAGAAACAGCCAACTGCCTGGACAGTCACCTGAGGTTTCTTCGCAGTGTTGGGGCATCATCTTCAGCCTATAGGCTTAGCATATCTGACAGACTCACTTGTGAAATAGGATGTACACAAGGTCAATAGTTCAACCTCACATTGAGTGAGAGCAGTCCATGTACCAGAAACAGCTGAATTCCACTAGTGTCATGTCATGATTCAGGATTTTAAATTCTGGAAATTGTTGACAGTTTTTGAATTCAGCTGTTCATTCTTCTTGGCTGTGTATATATGGCTTCATCTCAGCATCCCCTTCTTTTCCACATCCCTCTATTAAATGCCAGTCTACTATTGAGAGGCGTGAGCTTAGTTACTCTTCAAGAATAACTGTTTCAGCTGCTGTTCCATTGCACAACAGAAGCTATCGTCCCACTGCCTGTTAAGCTGCCTTCAAAGAAAAGGGCACTGTACCTTTTCCGGATTGTGAAGGCCACTTCAGGGATGGTGCCATATTGTCCTGGCCTCAGAAGATGCCTTTTGATAAAGCCATAACCACACTTGTTTTGGCAACAATCAGTAGTCCCTTGTTTCGTGTTCTGTCTGTCCATTTTGTCCTGTTGATTTGAGGATACTTTGTTGTCCAGTGGCTAACTTTTGCCACAATGAAAGTTGACTCCATATGCAGTTTCTTCAATGCCCATATTTTCTCTGAAGCAGATTGGTACTGCCAGGAGCCGACATGTCTCAAAAAAGAAAAATTTCTAAGTTATTAAAACACTTTAAATGCCATATTCTGTAGTTCTCTGAAGGGTTTGAAGATGACCTGTCTAAAACATCTCTGCTCAATTTTTAAAACATATCTAATATGACTACAAGTTCTATTGTAATGTCTAACTACTAACTTTCATTTCTTTATATCCTAATACTTGATAGTAATAACATTCAAGGATCAGAAAATTGCATTACATTGTTAAATGAATGGTATAAATACAATTAGAAATATACATATAGCATTTTCTTTTTTTTTTTTTTTTTTTTGGTTTTTCAAGACAGGGTTTCTCTGTGTAGCTTTGCGCCTTTCCTGGAACTCACTTGGTAGACCAGGCTGGCCTCGAACTCACAGAGATCTGCCTGTCTCTGCCTCCCAAGTGCTGGGATTAAAGGCGTGCGCCACCACTGCCCGGCTACATATAGCATTTTCTAACAATATCAATTTCAAATTTGTATATAATATAAAACAATACAATCCAATGTAAGTATTTAAAACTAGTAATTGTCTTTTCTTTCTTTCCTTCTTTCTTTTTCTTTCTTTCTTTCTTTCTTTCTTTCTCTTTTTTTTTAAACAAGAACCTTAAATCTAATCTCCTTTGCTTAGCCTTTTTCCTTTTTTTTTTGTTTGTTTTTTTTTTCTTTTTTTTATTTATTTTTTTAATTTTATTTTACAATAGTATTCAGTTCTACATAATAGCCACAGATTGCCTTGTTCTCCCCCTTCCTGCCCCCCCCCTTCCCCCCAGCCCACCCCCCATTCCCATCTCCTCCAGATCAAGGTCTCCCCCGAGGACTGGGAT
Source organism: Peromyscus leucopus (assembly GCF_004664715.2). Classification (NCBI taxonomy): domain Eukaryota; kingdom Metazoa; phylum Chordata; class Mammalia; order Rodentia; family Cricetidae; genus Peromyscus; species Peromyscus leucopus. Next base: position 76,282,299 of record NC_051067.1, read on the forward strand.
TGACCTGATAGACTCAGTCCAGGCAGGTCCAGTCCCCTCCTCCCAGATTGAGCCAAGCGTCCCTGCATAAGTCCCAGGTTTCAAACAGCTAACTCATGCAACGAGCCCGGGACCTGGTACCACTGCCTAGATGCCTCCCAAACAGATCAAGCCAATCAACTGATTCACCTATTCAGAAGGCCTAATCCAGTTGGGGGCCCCTCAGCCTTTGGTTCATAGTTCATGTGTTTCCGTTTGTTTTGTTATTTGTCCCTGTGCTTTATCCAACCTTGGTTTCAACAATTCTCGCTCATATAAACCCTCCTCTTTCTCTCTAGTTAGGCTCCTGGTGCTCCACCCAGGGCCTAGCCGTGAATGTCTGCATCCAGATTCCTCAGTCCTTGGATGGGGTTTCTGGCCCAACTATTAGGGTGTTTGGCCATCCCATCACCAGAGTAGGTCAGTCCCGGCTGTCTCTCGACCATTGCCAGCAGTCTTTAGTGGGGGTATCTTTGTGGATTTCTGAGGGCCTATATAGCTCTTTGTTTCTTCCTTTTATCATGTGGTCTTCATTTACCATGGTCTCCTATTCCTTGTTCTCCCTCTCTTTTCTTGATCCAGCTAGGATCTCCCGCTCTCTTTCCCTCGACCCTCGCCGTTCATTGCTCCCACTCATGTCCAGGCTGTTCATGTAGATCTCATCCATTTCTCCGTGTCTTTCTTGGGGTCCTGTTTTCCAGGTAGCCTCACTGGTGATGTGAGTAGCAGTCCAGTCATCCTTTTTCCACATCTAGCATCCTCCTATGAGTGAGAAAACAACTCTGAGATACCACCTTACGCCTGTCAGAATGGCTAAGATCAAAAACACTGAAGACACTTTATGCTGGAGAGGATGTGGATCTAGGGGAACTCTCCTCCACTGCTGGTGGGAATGCAAGCTTGTACAACCACTTTGGAAATCAATATGGCGCTTTCTTAGAAAATTGGGAATCAATCTCCCCCAAGATCCAGCTATACCACTCTTGGGCATATACCCAAGAAATGCTCAATCATACCACAAGAGCTCTTGCTCAGCTATGTTCATATCAGCATTTGTTTGCAATAGACAAAACCTGGAAACAACCTAGATGCCCTTCAACTGAAGAATGGATAAATAAATTGTGGCACATATACACAATGGAATACTACTCAGCAGAGAAAAACAATGACATCATGAGTTTTGCAGGCAAATGGATGGATCTAGAAAAAATCATCCTGAGTGAGGTAACCCAGACTCAGAAAGCTTAGCCTTTTTCCTAACCCTTGAAAACAACTTGTAACCAACCCCCCTAAACAATGAAAATTATCCCAGCCCCAAAACCCATTAAAAAGACCAAAAAAACACCCGCCCCATACCACCTCTTTGGGAATGTGGGCGTCGTATTCTTAAAATTGCTTCCTGCTGGATATGGGTGAAGTTATCTTTATCCTGAAAGAAAATTTTAGGTTAGTTGTCAAATTCTAGGAAAGATAACTATATCCTTCATTATCCAGTCTGTGTATAAAGCCGAAGTTCAGGGTTTATCTCAAGTCCTTATTCAAATAGTCTTTGAGACTGGATCATCTCAGCTAGTCATCTCAAAATTTCTCTGAGCACCTTGTAGTTCAGAGCTGATCTGTGGATGATGTTTGTCAGCTTAATGATATTATTATTGTCCACATGGAATTGTTGTTGTTGTGGGGCCCCATCTTCTTCCTGGAGACTTCAGTTGATGTTAGGCCTGGCCGTGATTTCCTGCAGAAAACTGATAAGAGATTCGAACACAAAGACATATATATGCAGCTAATTGAAGCCTTATTATAGAATTAGTTAGTACTCTATATGACCATTCATATCTTAACAAAGTTTAAAATGTGTGTGTGTATCTTGTAAATTTTTATATAAAATTCATACTTTAAGAAAAGTTTAAAGAATCAGAATAGAATCAAAGAGTTGAGATTAGTAATAGAATAGTCCCTGAATTAATTTGGCTTTTGTCCTGTCCCATAGCAGAAGATGGCTCTTTTATTCTGGCATGATACAGGGGGTTTGCATTTTCCTTTTAACAACATGCTTGAGTTTAAAGGAGAGAGCCATTCTCCAACTGCAAAGTCAGCTTTAAATTTTAATTGAACTGGGACTATTAGAAGACCAATAGTGTTAAATCTTCAGAGAAAAGCAGAAACAAACATTTAGGAAGACATAAAATATTTTAGATAATATATACCCATACGCCGTTTCACTCTGTTTCCTGGGATAGGTGATTTGTCCCTTTTCTTCAGTTGTCTCATTTGTCCTGTGTTCTTCCAATTCCTTAACCCTCATTTTCCTAAAAGACAAAAACAAAAACCTTTCCCAAGACTAATTTTGGGGATGTTCCTTTTTGGCAAGTTATTATCTGATTAAATGAAAGGGCATGTGTTATTGATACAAGTTAGTTTAAATTGGATGTTCATGCTGGTTGATGAACTATCACCTCCTCTAATTAAGAGGTTTCTCTTGTTCAAATCGAACCCTTATCAATTTTGATGGTACCCACAGCTTATCTTCTCCTGTAGAAACAAAAGCAAAACATCGTCCCCAACGTAACACTTACCCTGGTTTCCATTTTGAGGTCAGCACATCCTTAAAGTATATAGGCTGATTTAATTCTGTAGTTTTTTCTATTATCCAATGTCTCTCTGCAGCTGTTGTTCCTTTCTCATTGGCATTAAGAAAATTCAAAGTTAATAAAGCATTATGCAGTCTATTTCTGGGGGGTTTTGTTACCCCTTTCTGTTTATTTAGCATATCCTTTAGAGTTCTGTTTGATCTTTCTATAACTGCTTGACCTGTAGGATTATGTGGTATACCTGTAATATGCTTTATATTATAATAAGCAAAAAACTGTTTCATTTTAACAGAGACATATGATGGAGCATTGTCAGTTTTAATTTGTGCAGGTATACCCATGATGGCCATAACTTCTAGCAAATGAGTGATTACAGAATCAGCTTTTTCAGAACTCAAAGCAGTTACCCATTGAAATCCTGAATAAGTATCCATGGTATGGTGTACATATTTCAATTTTCCAAATTCTGCGAAGTGAAACATGCCCATCTGCCAGATTTCATTCCTCTGAGTACCCTTTGGGTTACATACTGCTGGTAATGGCATTTGATTGTAGAAGAAACAAGTAGGACATTTCTTTACTATTTCTTTGGCTTGTTGCTAGATTATGGAAAAATCCTTTTTTAAACCTTTACTATTGACATGATGTTTTTTTATGAAATTCTGAGACCTCCAGACATTTCCTATCAATAATTTATCAATCTCATCATTGCCTTGTGCTAAAGGGCCTGGCAGACCAGTACAGGATCGAATGTGAGTTATATATAAAGGATGACTCCTTTTCCTGATTGTATCTTGTAATTGAATAAATAGTGAAGTTAATTCTGAAGCATCAGGGATAAATTCTGCAGCCTCAACATGTAATACCACTCTTTCAGCATACTGAGAGTCAGTTACTATGTTGAGAGGTTCTGAAAAATCCATTGATACCAACAGAATAGCATACAATTCTGATTTTTGAACTGAATTATAAGGACTTTGAACCACTTTACTTAAATTTTCTGATTTGTAACCTGCCTTTCCTTGTTTGTTAGTATCTGTATAAAATGTACGAACTCCAGATATGGGTTTTTCCCATACAATTCAAGGCAAGATCCAATCAGCTCTCTTTATAAGATTAATTCTATCGCTTTTGGGATATTTGCTGTTAATTTCTTGCAAAAAATTACTGCAAGCTCTTTGCCAAGGTTCACTTTCTATCCATAATTTTTCAATGTCCTCCTTAGTTAAAGGTACAACAATTTCTTCTGGATCTATTCCTGCTAATTGACGAAGTCTCAGTTTTCCTTTCCAAATCAAATCAGATTTTTCCACATAAGTTTTTAATTTTTATTTGGTTTATTTGGTAAAAATATCCATTCCAATATAATATCCTCCCTCTGCATTAATATTCCAGTAGGAGAATGCCTACAAGGTAAAATAACCAAAATGCAATCCAGCTTTGAATCAATATGATCCACGTGTCCTTCATGCACTTTCTTTTCTACCAAGGCCAATTCTTTCTCAGCTTCAGGTGATAATTCTCTTGGACTATTTAAGTCCTGGTCACCTTGTCTAAGGTTTTGAACAAATTAGTCAGTTCATCATTTTTTACCCCAAAAATTGTTCATAGATGAGAAATATCTCCAAATAATCTTTGAAAGTCATTAAGAATCTGTAGTCTATCTCTCCAAATTTGCACCTTTTGGGGTCTAATTTTTTGTAGCTCTATTTTATACCCTAAATAATTAATAGAATCTCCTCTTTGTATATTTTCGGGAGCAATTTGTAATCCCCAGCAAGACAAATTTTTCTTACTTCTTCAAACATTCTAAAGTATCTGCATTTGAGTCAGCTAGTAAAATATCATCCATATAATGATAAATTATAGATTTAGGAAATTTTTTACGTATCACTTCCAATGGCTGTTGTACAAAGTATTGACACAGAGTTGGGCTATTCAACATTCCCTGTGGGAGGACCCTCCATTGAAATCTTTTAACCAGTTGAGAATTATTATAAGTAGGCACTGTAAAAGCAAATCTTTCTCTGTCTTTTTTTTGTAAGGGTATTGAAAAGAAACAGTCTTTTAAATCAATAACTATGAGAGGCCATCCTTTTGGTAACAGAGTAGGCAAAGGCATCCCAGATTGTAGAGAGCCCATTGGCTGAATTACTTTGTTAATTGCTCTAAGGTCTGTTACCATTCTCCATTTACCAGATTTCTTTTTAATAACAAATACAGGAGAATTCCAAGGGCTGGTTGATTCTTCAATATGCTGAGCATTTAACTGTTCTTCTACCAGCTCTTCTAAACCCTGGAGTTTCTCTGTTGTTAAGGGCCATTGCTGAACCCATACAGGCTTGTCTGTTAACCATTTTAAAGGTAGAGCTGTTGGTGTCTTTGGAAGATCATCAGTTGTTGTGCCCTGTTTTTGAATAATATGGATGGCTGGTGACCACTCATTAGAATAATGCCTTCTAATATTTCTCTCAGAAACATGTGCTAGTTTATGATTTGTTTCTGAGATTGGAGAGATGTTAATCTGAGTATCCCATTGTTGCAACGAGTCTCGACCCCACAGGTTCATAGCTATGTTAGCCACATATGGTTTTAATTTTCCTCTCTGTCCTTCTGGACCTATACATTCGAGCCATCTTGCACTCTGTTTCACCTGAGATAATGTCCCAATTCCTAACAGTTGAACGTTTACCTCCTGAAGAGGCCAAGTTGGATGCCAAAATTCTGGTGCAATTATGGCCACATCAGCACCTGTGTCTACCAGACCAGAGAGCAAAACACCATTTATTATTATTGTAAATTTTGGTCTTTGTTCATTTATACAAGTTTTCCAAAAATTTTTCTTCATGGTTTCTCACGAATTTTCTGTTCTCTCTGTCTCAGCTGTTCCATCACCCTGAGCAGCCTGGTTTATTCCAATAAGCATTTGGTTATTTAATTGCTCTGAGTAGGGGTTTCCTCTATGACTGCAGGAAAGGTCTGAACTGGATTTGCTGTGCCGGACTGCCTGAGGCTCTTCTGGGATTTTCCCAACTGAGGCAAAGGATTTCCTTCTCTGTCCCTTGTTGATTTACATTCGTTGGTTCAATGTTTACCCTGAGTTGGCGATTCAGCCGCAAGGAGCTGTAGCTACAGTCGAGTGCAGCTGGACCGGAAGCTCTGGCCAGGCTGAGGCCAAGTCGACCTGGGCTCCGGCTAGGGAGCCGCCCACCTGGGCTAGGGAGCCGGTCACCCTTGCGGGGAAACCAGACCTGCTGCCAAGCCAAGCAGTTTTTAATGGATTCTTGTCATGTTGGGTGCCAAATGTAGATGTAACCAACCATCTTATTAAATAAGAAACACAGTTTGAGGCCAGCCTGGTCTGCCAAGTGAGTTCCAGGAAAGGCGCAAAGCTACACAAGAGAAACCCTGTCTTGGAAAACCAAAGAAAGAAAGAAAGAAACACAGAACCAATGTAAAAGAGAAAGCCAAGAGGTCAGAGCTCAGAGCTAAAACCTTACCTTCCTCCTGCGGTGGTCCTACCTCTCCAAAAGAGAGCTACTTCCTGTGTGTTGTGTGTTTGTCTTTAGATAGTCTTTCTGTTCTGCCTTCTCATTGGTTGTAAACCAAACACATGACTGCCTCGTCACTGCCTGTAAGTACAGCCCTCCGGGTCTTTTTTTTTTTTTTTTTTTTTTTGGTTTTGGTTTTTCGAGACAGGGTTTCTCTGTGTAGCTTTGCGCCTCTCCTGGGACTCACTTGGTAGTCCAGGCTGGCCTCGAACTCACAGAGATCCACCTGGCTCTGCCTCCTGAGTGCTGGGATTAAAGGCGTGTGCCACCACCGCCCAGCTCAGCCCTCCAGGTCTTAAAGGCGTGTGTCTCCAATGCTGGCTGTATCCCTGAACACACAGAGACTTACTTAGCTCTGCCTACCAAGTGCTGGGATTAAAGGCATGCGCCACCACCGCCACGCTCTTGCTATGGCTCTAATAGCTCTGACCCCTGGGCAACTTTATTTATTAACATGCAATTAAAATCACATTTCAGTACAAATAAAATACCACCATAATTTGTGTTGCCTTTTTCTTTGACTGAAGGAAACCTTCCATTCATGTCATTTGTTTATTGCTTTGAGTTCCAGTATGTGAACACTTAGAAACATATTCAGGAAAAATGTTACATACCTCTCTTGAGAAATCTCACATATATGCATCTTCAGCAACATATTAAAAGCACTAAAACGTCGACTGATTAGCCCTAAACTCCACCGGGAACATTACTGTAGACTCTGGTTTCAGCTTTAAGGAAAGGTTCTGTCACTGTCTTCCTGCTGCAGAATGTTGAATGTTGCTTTTGTTTCTAGTTGGCCATGTACTGCCTCCTGCTGTTTTACGAAGTACTAAAGGAAGAGCTCAGCCCTATACAACCTGTTGGCAAATTTCTTTGTGTCAAACTCGTAGTCTTTGCCTCATTCGTGTAAGTATTGCTTGCTCTAAATATTCTCATTTTATAAATGCCAATAAAACTGTTGGTTAAGGGAGTTTTTTAAATAATGTGAATACAATGCCAGGCTCAGTGGTGCCTGTCTGTAATCCCAGCTCTTGGGAGACTGAGGCAGGACTACCACTCAAGGCCAGCCTGAACAAGGAAGATGCCTTTGGGGCTGGAGAAGAGGCTCAGCAGTTCAAAGAGTGTGCCGCGTATCCAGAGGACCACAGTTTGGTCCCCAGCACCCATGTGCCAGGTTTACAGATGTGCACCACCATGCCAGCCTTCCCTGGCTTCTGTGACTCTAACTCAGGTCCTCACACTTGTGCAGCAAGTGCTTTACACACCGAGTGCCCTCCCGAGCCCCTAATTGCATAGACAGTTGGTCATTTCATGATCTAGATTTCACATTTACCTTTTCTTGACATACAGGCAAGCAGGCCTTATAGCACTGTTGGTAAAGGTTGGCGTTATTTCTGAAAAGCGTACGTGGGAATGGCAGAGCGCAGAAGCTGTGGCCACAGGCCTGCAGGTAAGTAGTGCTGTCAATGAATCAAGGGGTTTTACTGTTTAAGCTGTTTGACACAGTGTTGACCCAAATGTACAAACAGTAAGCAAGGCTGATAGCTTTCTCCGTGGTGATGAGCTGAGGAGCGGGAGCCCTAGAGAAATGGCCCATAGGTACTGATTGGTAGTGGTTTTATTCCTGGTCCACTTTTATCTGCACGTTTCCTTTCAGTCCTTGAGTGATGGATTAAGAAATACTTGATTGAGGAAAAGCAAAAGAGATGTAAATCTTGGCTTGTCATGTTTTGTGTGGGGAAAAAAATGTTGAAAATGAGTATAATCTGGGTTATATTTTAAAAAGTTATTGACACCCTAAGTAACTTTGAAAATGTTATCAGTTGGAAAAACTAGATTTAAAGCCAAAGATGTTTGATATTTTTGTGACTGTTGTAGGATTTCATGATGTGCATTGAAATGTTCTTTGTGGCCATTGCCCACCTTTATTCATTCTCTGCTAAACCCTATGCAAAAGAGGCAGAGGAAGGCTCATGCTTTGACTGTTTCCTGGCTATGTGGGATGTGTCAGATATCAGAGATGATATTTCTCAACAAGTAAGACGCGTGAGTAAGTAACAGCTGTTTAACTTTTGTTAGTTTGAGTGTGTGTGTAGCGGGTGGGGGGTGGGGGTGTGCACATAGAGACAAAGATGAACTTCAGGTGTGGTCCCTCAGGAGCTGTTCAGCTTGGGGTTTGGAACAGGGCCTCTCACTGTCCTGGGGCTCACAGATTGAGCTAGGATCGCTGTCCAGAGGCCCCAGGATCCAGCTCTGTTGCTAGCACAGGGACTGCAAGCTGCCCAGCTTGGGACCTGTGCTGAGGACTGAACTCAGGTCCTCATTCTTGTGTGGCAAGCACTTTGCAGACTGCGGTATCACCCCAACCCAAATACATAAGATTTACTCTAGTAATTTAAGAAATAAGAACATACTTAAAGCAGTACCATGATACAGGCTCTTCAAATTTGGGGAGGACAAAGAGGGGAACTATTTTTAGAATGGTAAAAATAACTTTTGGCTAATTTATATTGTCTTAAAGGAAGAACAATACGTGGTTATCCAAAAAAGAAACTTTTTCCTGAAGACCCGGAGCACACTGAACACACAGGTCTGCTTTCCTCATCCTCACAACATGCACTATCTTCAGGTTCAAAGCCATCCTCACCTCTAGGCCAATATCAGGTCTTTGGACACACGATTACATCACATAATACAGCTGCTGCATCCAAGTTATGTGAAGACATTGTGATTGATATCCCAGAAGATCAGGAACCTTCTGATACAGCCCAATCTCAAGACTTGGAAGACACAGTTGCTTCATAGGATACACTTTCTGAGGACAAGCTTTGTGAAGATGTCATGACAGATATCCCAGAAGAGGAGAAGGAGCCCCCAACCCATCAACAGGTTCTTTGTGTGTAGGCTCAAAATCTGGACAGTTCAAAATGTTGGAAAAATTCAAAGACAGACAAAAACCAGATATAACTACTATACATAATATACACACACGTATAATACTAATACACACATGTTAGTATATATATATTTGTATGTTTTGTATATCACAGATAACATTTACATTTCCTATGCTTTGGCTTTTTTAAACTGTTAGGGTATCATATATTCAAACAGTAGGTAACAACTTCAGCTGAACACTTGCATTTCTCAGGAGGATGGACATTTGAAAAAAAATCAGTGCTTCTTACCACTGCATGAATGTAATGCTCTGGACTGAAAATGTAAACATAAAATTACAATTAATTTAATTTAATCATAATCATGTGCCATTTAATTTTACATAATTATACTTCAATTACATGTCTTTCAATAAATGCAATACCATTTTCTGAAACTCTTGTATGTCTTACTCTTTTACTCTTTCTTTCTTTTTTTAGACAGGGTTTCTTTGTAAATCCCTGGCTGTCCTGGAACTCCCTCTGTAGACCAGACTGCCCTTGACTCACAAAGACCAGCCTGCCTGCGCCATCTGAGTGCTGGGACTAAAAGCATGCACCACCACCAACCTGGCTGTGTCTTACTCTTTAAACATAAATTCTTTTTTTTTTTTTTTTTTTGGTTTTTCAGGACAGGGTTTCTCTGTGTAGCTTTGCGCCTTTCCTGGAACTCACTTGGTACCCCAGGCTGGCCTCGAACTCACAGAGATCCGCCTGCCTCTGCCTCCCGAGTGCTGGGATTAAAGGCGTGCGCCACCACCGCCCAGCTAAACATAAATTCTTAATGCTTTAACAAAAATTGCTTGATTAGAAGTTGACATTTTTTTTAATTTTTGAGCTAGACTTAACAGTGTACACATTTAAACCCAGCACTCAGGAAGCAGAGGCAGGTGGAATTTGGGGAGTTCCCGGCCAGTCTGATCTAGGCCAAAAACAAAAACAAAACACTGGTCAAAGAAACAGAAGATGAAGCTAAATGGAAGGACACCCTGTGACTCAGAATAAATCTTATCAGAATGTCCACACTACCAACAGGAACATAATAGATCAATGTAACTGCCGTCAGAATCCTAGTGGCATGATTAAGGCAAAGAACAGTCCTAAAATTCATATAGAAATATTTTCAAAAGGCCAGACCACTTCTGAGGAAAATTGGACACATGGCATTTCCTGATTTGAAATGCAAGCTGGGTGCCATGGTTCATGGTCGGTCATCCTAGCATAGGCGGCTGAAAAGGGTCACTTGAACCCAGTGTTTGAGCTTAGCCTGAGCAACAGAGTGAGAAACACACACACCCACCTCAAGAAAGAACTGTTACAGAGTCTCAGTGGTCAACAGGGTGGTGGGCTGGAGAGTTTGCTCAGTGGTCAAGAACACCAGCTGCTCTCCCAGAGGACCCAGGATTGACTTCCAGCACCAACATGGTAACTCAAAACCATCTGTAACTGTAGTTCAGGAAATGTAGTGCCCTCTTCTGACCAGCTCAGGCACCAGGCATGCACACTGGTGCACAGGCTTGTATACAGGCCAAACACCCAAACACATAAATAAAAATGTTTAAAGGAAAAAAAGTGTGACGCTAACAAAAACCAGACAAGTAGAACAAAATGGAAAGACAGAAAAATTGCTGACAAGAGCACCAAGTGGGTGCACTAAGAAAAAATAGCTTCCACCCAGGGATTGTCCCAAGAAGTCTGGATTCCAATACCAAAGAATAAAACCGGACCTTTATTTTACACCAGACACCAAATCAACTCACTGTGCAAGGCACGCAAATGTGAGACCTGTAACTAAACTAAGAGAAGCCCTGAACCATTGGCTTTGCCAGTGACTTTCAGAACACCACACCAGAAGGTACCATGCAAGCTTCCAAAGTCCTACACAGCTATGGCAGAACCACGTCAACAACGCGCATGCCATGACGACCCTAAGGCGCAACAGCAGCATGCGCACTTTGGCAGTAACCAACAGCTCTAACGACTGAAGATCTGCTCGACAAGAGGAAACCTGCCTGGGACTGGAAACCTGGCTAACTCCTTAGTGCTAGTGATTACTGGAGGAGAATCTACAACCACTAATTTACTAAACCAGCATAATCCCTAACAACAATCCATAAACGTCTGTCCTTATACCCACAGATAAGTGTAGTTTTTACCCCTCATCAAGGAAACTGCTTGGCCTGTAGGATTATGTGGTATACCTGTAATATGCTTTATATTGTAATAAACAAAAAAATATTTCATTTTACCAGAGACATATGCTGGAGCATTGTCAGTTTTGATTTGTGCAGGTATACCCATGATGGCCATAACTTCTATCAAATGTGTGATTACAGAATCAGCTTTTTCAGAACTCAGAGAAATTGCCCATTGGAATCCTGAATAAGTATCAATGATGTAGTGTACATATTTCAATTTTCCAAATTTTGTATAATATTAGAGAGAGCAGCTTTAATATTATACATCCCAGGGGCTCAGGAGAGAGAACTACTAACGGCAAGGACTATTTTCGGGAAATAGAATCTCAGCACACTGAGCTCTTTAGTCCACTTGCTTTAATTCCTCTGGCATAACATCCACATATACACAGCTTCAGTTCTGTTCTTGTGCCTAGCTCCTTTCTTGTCTGATTTCTCTCTATATCTATCTACTGCTCCCTGTAAGTTTTATCGTAATTCTCTCGTCTTAATTCTGCCTCATCAAGGTCCTTTTCACCTTGTTCTTACCCAGTTAGGACTTCCCCATCTGACTCTTCCTCATCTATCTTGTCCACACATACTCTCTGGTCAAAATCCTCCTTGTCCCTCTCCATTCATCTTACCATTCCCCCTCAGTCTCTCCTGAGTCCAATTATAAACCCAAGTAATAGCAATCCCCTGGTCAAGCAAGGTCACGAGGCTTGAACTCCCGTGTGGTCCTAAAGGCAGGTAAGAGTTTCCTCAGGCAGTGATTGTCAGGCTTCCAGGGTCAGGTTTGGGTTGGGGATTTAGCTCAGTGGTTTCCTATCAGTGCTTTCCTATCAAGTGCAAGGCCCTGGGTTTGGTCCTCAGCTCCAGGAAAAAAAAAACAGAGGGGTGATAAGAATCACATAGAGGGGCAGTAATTGTTATTTATCATTTGCAACCCAAAGGGGAAGTGACTAATGAATTAAAGGCTAATTTTGGGTAATATCTAAGAAGAGGGATCTTATGTGCTCCACTATAGTCTTTATCGTGACTGGTAGAAAATGTTATGAATATCTATAAGTTGCTAGGTCAATGGGAGAAAATAAAACCGTCTTCGTTTTTCCTGTGGCTCCTATCTGTCCAAGCTCTCTGCCATTTTTCTGCAGGGTGGGGGAAAGTGTGCTCGATCACTAGGCAACCTGCGTACAGTTGGATGCCTCTGGTGATTGTTAAAGGGAGGTCTGGAACTAGAGGTAAGATTTGGGAAAGGAGGAAGTTAAGCTTAATTGACACATCTGCCAAGCATTCTCAAACGGGTAGCCTGGATGCTTAAGTCTGTTCTTAGAGAGTACAGAGGTATCTCTGATAAGGTATTTTCCTCTGTCTGGGGATGGACCTGGCTGGATGCTGCCAGTGATGATAATTACAGGGAGGCTTGAACTGGGGTTCGGGCTGAGCATAGCTGTTAGAGCAGAAGGTTATCTAAATATTCCTAGAAGTGGTTAGGTAAAGAGTTAAAGGTCTATAAAGTTAGTAAGGCTGTAAGAAAGGAGGGTCCAAGCTAAATTCCATAAAGCTATTACTTAATGTCCATCTGACTTAGGCGGTGTCTCCTCGTGGAATTCACCTTAAATCGGGAGACTTGCATGTGGACTGTTATTACTGTTAGTCCTTGAAAGTGGCTAAGGGAGATATCTGATTCCAGATGAAGCCTTTCCGGAGGCTGTTCTCCAAATACCTTAAATGTGTATGTCCAGAGAGTGATCAGCCCACACTGTTAGCCCTTCTTAGGGAAAAATCAATTGGGAAAACTATGAAGGCACACATGATTTTCATAACAGAATACAGCTGATATATAACAAGCCAAGTAACACCAAAAGCTCTTTGGAATTTGGCTTCCTCTGAAGGAAATCCTTGATCCCTCCCAGTAATAACTTTGCCATAACCATCTGAGTTCTTATGATATATTCCTGTGGCCCACAGCATCCAAATTCTGCAAAGTGAAACACATCCATCTGCCAGAATTCATTCCTCTGAGTACTCTTTGAGTTACATCCTGCTGTTAGTGGAGTCTGATTGTAAAAAGAACAAGTAGGACAATTCCTTATAATTTCCTTGGCTTGTTACCAGGTTATGGAAAAAATCCTTTTTAAAACCTTTTCTATTGACATGATTTTTTTCTAATGAAATTCTGAGGCTTCCAGCACATTTCCTATCAAGAGTTTATCAATTTTATCATTACCTTGTTCTAGAGGGCCTGGCAGACCTGTATGGTATTGGATGTGAGTTATACATAAGGGATACTTCCTATTCCTGATTATTTCTTGTAACTGAATAAATAACAAAATTAATTCTGACTCGTCAGAGATAAATTCTGCAGTCTCAATATGTAAGACCACAGTTTTAGCATACTGAGAGTCAGTAACTATGTTGAGAGGTTCGAAAAATCCATTAATACCAACAGAATAGCATATAATTCTTTTTTTTTTGGTTTTTCGAGACAGGGTTTCTCTGTGTAGCTTTGCACCTTTCCTGGAACTCACTTGGTAGCCCAGGTTGGCTTGGAACTCCGCCTTCCTCTGCCTCCTGGGTACTGGGATTAAAGGCAAGCACCACCACCGCCCAGCAGAATAGCATATAATTCTGATTTTTGAATTGGATTATAAGGACTTTGAACCACTTTACTTAAATTTTCTGATCTGTAACCTGCCTTTCCTTGTTTGTTTGCATCTGTATAAAATGTAGGTGCTCCAGATATGGGTGTTTCCCGTACAATGCAAGACAGAATTCAATTAGCTCTCTCTATAAGTTGAATTCTATCACTTTTGGGATACTTGCAGTTAATCTCTCCCAAAAAAATTACTGCAAGTTCTTTGCCAAGGTTCATTTTCTGCCCATAATTTGTCAATGTCATCCTTAGTTAAAGGTACAACAATTTCTTCTGGGTCTATTCCTGCTAATTAACAAAGTCTCAACTTTCCTTTTAAAATCAAATCAAAGATCTTTTCCACATAAGTTTTTTTTTTATTTTTCACTCTGTTAATTTGGTAGAAATATCCATTCCAATATAATATCTTCCCTCTGCATTAAAATTCCTGTAGGAGAATGCCTAGAGGGTAAAATAACCAAAATGCAATCCAGCTTTGGATCCACATGTTCTTCCTGTACTTTCTTTTCTAGCAAGGCCAATTCTTTCTCAGCTTCAGCTGATAATTCTCTTGAGCTATTTAAGTCCTTGTCATCTTCTAAGGTTTTGAACAGATTATTCAGTTCATAATTTTTTACACCATCAATAGTCCATAGATGGGAAATGTCTCTGAATAATCTTTGAAAGTCATTAAGAGTCTGTAATTGACCTTTCCTAATTTGCACCTTTTGGGGTCTAATTTTTTGTAGACCTATTTTATATCCTAAATAGTTAATAGAATCTCCTCTTTGTATCTTTTCAAGAGCAATTTGTAATCCCCAGCAAGGCAAAATTTTCTTTACTTCTTCAAACATTCTTTCTAAGGTATCTGCATTTGAATCAGATAGTAAAACATCGTTCATGTAATGATAAATTATATATTTAGGAAATTGTTTACGTACTACTTCTAATGGCTATTGTACAAAATATTGGCACAGGGTTGGACTATTTAACATTCCCTGTGGGAGAATCCTCCATTGATAACTCTTAACCGGCTGAGAATTATTATATGTAGGCACCATGAAGGCAAAATGTCTTTTTCTTGTAGGGGTATTGAGAAGAAACAGTTTTTTAAATTGATAACTATAAGAGGCCATCCTTTAGCTAACAGAGTAGGCAAAGGAATTCCAGATTGTAGAGAGCCCATTGGCTGAATTACCTTGTTAATTGCTCCTAGGTCTGTTACCATTCTCCATTTACCAGATTTCTTTTTAATAACAAATACAGGAGAATTCCAAGGGCTGGTTGATTCTTCAACATGCTGAGCATTTAACTTCTCTTGTACCAGCTCTTATAAAACCTGCAGTTTCTCTATTGTTAAAAGCCATTCCTGAACCCATACAGGCTCGTCTGTTAACCATTTTAAAGGTAGAGCTGTTGGTGTCTTTGAAAGATCAGTAGTTGTTGTGCCCTGTTCTTGTACAATCTGGATGGCCAATGACTGTTCTTTACAATAATACCTCCTAATATTTCTTTTAAAAACATGTATTAGTTTATTGTTTGTTTCTGAGGTTGGAGGAATATTAATCTGGATATTTCATTGTTGTAATAGATCACTACCACATAAATTCATAGCTTTATTAGCCACATATGGCTTTAATTTTCCTCTCTGTCCTTCTGGCCCTCTACGTTCAACCCATCTTGCACTGTGTTTCACTTGAGATAATATTCTAATACCTAACAACTGAAGATTTACCTCCTGAAGAGGGCAATTTGGATGCCAAATTTCTGGTGCAATTATTGTAACATCCACACCAGTGTCTACAAGACCTTCCAAGAGAACATTGTTTATCCTTTTTGTTAATTTTGGTCTTTGTTCATTTATAGAAGTTTGCCAAAAAATTGCTTTATGGTTTCTCCTGAATTACCTGTTCTCTTTGTTATAGCTGTTCTATCACCCCAAGCAGTCTGGTTTATTACAATAGGCATTTGGTTATTAAATTGCTCTGAGAAGGGGTTTCTCTATGATGGCAGGAAAGGACTTTACTGAATTTGCCATGGGGGCCCCTCAAGGAGTTTCCAAACAGCAGAGGCAAAGGATTACCTTGTCTGTCCCTTGTTGGTCTACATTTATTAGTCCAATATTTAACTTTATGACACCTGCAAAATCAAAAGGGAGGGGCATTCTGTTGCCATTGTTCCTTGAAGAAACATTGTTTCTAGAAATGTCCTGTTTATAGTCCCTCTTTAGGTGACCTTGTTTACCAAAATTAAAGCATCTGACATTATTATTTTTCCTCAAAGCTCTTGATATAACCTGTCCTATCCACAGATCATCATGGTCATGAGACTCAATATTGTGTCCCTGATCCAATCCTCCAAGGGTGCTGATCGTGACTTTAATGGCCTGATTATTCTTTTACATGCTGCATTCTCATTCTCAAAAGCCAAAGATTCAATTATTATCTGTCTAGTTCTGAATTTGGTATCTATTCACTGCTGAAGACAGCCTTTGTAAGAAATCTGTGAAGGATTCTTTGGGGCCCTGTATAACTATTGTAAACAATTCAATTTTCTTCCCTGCTTCCTTAATTCTTTCCCACACATTCATGGCTGCCATGTGGCATAGAATTAGGGTTTGGCTATCATATAAACATTGTCTTTGTACATCAGCATAATCACCTCCTCCAAGAAGCTGACACCGGGAAATTTCTATACCTCTAGTTCTACATTGTTGTTCTATAGTTTTAGCCTCGTCTTTCCACCACGTTCTCCACTGTAACTGTGGACTGGCCTCTAGCTCTGCTATAACTAATTCTTTCCAGTCCTGAGGGATAATTCTATTACAAGTTGACCACAAGTTTAACATCTGCTTTACAAATGAGACTGCATGCCATATGATACTATAGCTTCTTTAAATCTCCTTAAATCTAACATTTCCACTGGAGTCCAGTTAGCTTGTACACACGCTTGAGCATTTGGCAGTTCCTGTAAGATTACTGAGTAGATCAATGTTTGCTGTGTGGTAACCTGAGGCTGTCTCTCTGTAATGGTATAATTCAATCCTGAGATAGGTTCACCTTTAAATTCTTCTGTCTGGGTCTGAATTTCCCTATAAATCATTTTAACAGGTTTTTCTAAAGTTAATCCTGGGATAGATTCACCTTTAAATTCTTCTGTCTGGATCTGAATTTCTCTATAATTCATTTTAACAGGTTTTTGTAAATCTTTTATCTTAGCACTCAAATTGACCAACATTTTTAATGCTAAAATAAAAATGATCAAACAAATTATATTCATAATTGATGTTATGTACATCCCATCAACATTAATTATCATCTCATTTAATTGTTCCACTTTCAGATTGCTTAACATGTTATCAAATAGAGACTAAATTCCTTCCATTGTAAAAATGTTTCACATTTTTTAATGTGGGAAAAAATTCTCTTTTAACTAATTTCTCCCTTTAAGATATCTTGATTGACTTACCAAGTCTGTTGACTATGTAGAACAGTAGAAGTCTGAGGGAATTTCAAAGCAGCTACCTAGTATGGTAGTAGTTCAAAATGGGAATCCAGAGAGAGCCCACTATCCACCAGGAGAAAAAAAAGCCAGAGACTCTGGCAGCATGCAGCTCTGGGCTGAGCCAGGGGCTTTTTAGTAAATTCTTGCCACAAAGCATTGGGTGCTTTGACTGCATGCAACTGTAAATGAAATTTGATAATGTAGCCATTTTCACAATATTAGTTCTGTCAACCACGGAAGGGCTTTTCATCATATAGTATCTTCTATGATTTCCCTTTTCAATGTCTTAAAATTTTCATTTTAGAGACTTTCTCTTCTTTGGTTAGATATATTCCTAAATAAATTTTTGTACTTAACTTGAATGGGATATTTTTCTCAACTTCTTTATCTCAGAGTATATTCTTGGTATATATGAAGTCTGCTTTTTTCTTTAATACTGATTTTGGATTCTGCAATTATAATGTGTTTATTAGATCCAAGGGTTTTCTAGTAGATTGTATAGGGTCTTTTAAGCAAAGAATGCTGTCACTTGCAAATAGGGATGGTTTGGCATCTTCCTGTCCTGTTTCTATCCCTTTTGCGCCTTTCTCATGTCTAATTGCTGTAGCTATGACTTCAACCGCTATAGTGACTCAGAGAGGAAACAGTGGACATCCTTGCTTCATTCCTGATTTTAGAGGAAATGCTGTTTGTTTCCATTTAATATATTGTTGGCTATGGTTTCTTATATATAGCCTTCATTATTTTGAGATATGTTCTGTGGTATTGTATTCCCCCAAATACTGTGCATGCTAATAAACTTATCTGGGGTCAGAGACAGAACAGCCACAATATTAAACATAAAGGATAGGCATTGGTAGCACACGCCTTTAAACCTAGCATTCCAGAGGCAGAAACCCATGAGTTCGAGGATACAGCCAAGCATGGTGACTCATGCCTTTAATCCCAGAAAGCGAGCCTTTAATCCCAGGGAGTGATGGTAGAAAGCAGAAATGTATATAAGGCATGAGGACCAGAAACTAGAGGCATTTGGCCTGGTTAAGCATTCAGGCTTTTGAGCAGCAATTCAGCTGAGACCCATTCTGGATGAGGACTCAGAAGCCTCCAGTCTGAGGAAACAAGACCAGCTGAGGATCCGATGAGGTGAAGTAGCTGTGGCTTGTTCTGGCTCTCTGATTTTCCAGTGTTCACCCCAATACCTGGCTCATTTGATTTTATTAATAAGAACTTTTTTTTGGCTGGTTTTTTCGAGACAGGGTTTCTCTGTGTAGCTTTGCGCCTTTCCTGGAGCTCACTTGGTAGACCAGGCTGGCCTCGAACTCACAGAGATCCGCCTGCCTCTGCTTCCCGAGTGCTGGGATTAAAGGCGTGCGCCGCCAACGCCCGGCTTAATAAGAACTTTTAAGGTTCATGCTACAATGTTCCATCTATTACTAAAGTCTCCAGGACTTTAAGAAGGCATATTAAGCTTTATCAAATGTCTTTTCAGCAATCTATTGAATGGTGTGATTCCTGTCCTTAGGTTTATTTAAATGGAGTCTTATCTTTCCTTTTTCTTTTTCTCTTTCTTTCCTTTTCCCTTCCTTTGTAGATGTAATTCTAAACAGTCTCCTTAAATAAGAAATAGAGCCAAATAAAGAGTTAAAAACTCAGAGATCAGCAGTAGCCAAGAGCTAAAATCACCTTATCTTACCACTCGCTACCATCCTTCCCCTTGAGAGAGAGAGACCTTATTCCTGTGTCCTGTCTTTTTATTGCCTTTCTGTTCTGCCTTCTCATTGGCTGTAAACCCAACCACATGACTTCCTCATCACTGCCTGTCTATACAGACCTCCAGGTCTCTATAGTTGGTACTGAGATTAAAGGTTCAGGTCACCTTTGGCTGTGTCCTTGAACACACAGAGACTCTGCCTGACATGTGATCGGATTAAGGGCATGTGCTACCACTACCAGACTTTCCGCTTAATGGCTTGCTCTTAGCTCTGATCCCCAGGCAACTTTATGAACATACAAATAAAGTCACATTTCAGCACAATTACCGTATTCCTTCCTTCCCGCCTCTATATCTTTATTTGTTTTCTTTTGAGATAATGTTTATCTACATAGCCCTGGCTGCTTTGGAACTCACTATATAGTCCAGGCTGCAGAGAACTCACAGAGATCTACCTGCCTGTACCTCCCAAGTGCTGAGATTAAAGGAGTACAGCACCACTCCTGGCTGGTTTGGTTTTTGAGATTTTAATTTTATGTATGTGGGTGTTTTGTCTGCATATATGTCTGTGTACTATGTGTATACTTGGTGCTGGGGGAGGCCAGAAGAGGGCACCACATCCCCTAGAAATGGAATTACAGACAGTTGTGAGCCACCATGTGGGTGCTGGGAATCAAACCCAGATCCTCTGGAAGAGTTCCAGCACCCTTCTCCACTGAGCCATCCCTCCAGACATTAAACTTCTTGACTTACATATGTAAACCAACCTTGCCTTTCTGGGATGAAACCCTCTTGGTTGTGGTTTGAATGAGATGTCTTTCATGTTCTCTTCAGTTCAAACCCCTGTTTGGGGAGGTTTATAAGTGTGGCCTTGCTGAAGGAAGTGTGTACTCCAACAAGGGTTGGGTTTGGGGAGCTCAAAGAGATGGAGCCGTTTGGGGTTTGCTCTCTCTGCTTCCTGCTTATGGTTCAGATGTGAACTCTCAGCTCTTCCTGCCACCGTGTCTAGTGCTTGCTACACATCCCCACTGGGATGGTGATTATCCCTCTGAAACTGTAAGCCCCAAAGAAATCTTTCATTCTGAAAGTTGGCTTGTTTGTGGTGTTCCATCACAGCAACAGAAAAGTAACTGAGATATTTGTCAAGTATAATCATCTTAATGTGCTCCTGATTTTAGTTTGAAGGTATTTTGTTGAAAGTTTTTACATCAATGGTCATAACGAAATTGCTCTGTAGTTTTCTTTTTTGTTGTGTAGGGTCCCAAGAAAGGGCTGAAGGAAGACCCTAGACTCAATAGTATGCAAGAGCAAGGAGCATTCATTTACCAGCACAGTCGGGGTCGTTCATCCATACAAAATGGTGACAAGGGGTTGGAGAGATGGCTCAGCAGTTAAGAGCATTAGCTGTTCTTCCAGAGGTCCTGAGTTCAATTCCCAGCAACCACATGGTGGCTCACAACCATCCATAATGAGATCTGGTGCCCTCTTCTGGCCTGCAAGCATGCATGTAGGCAGAATACTGTATACATAATAAATAAATGTTAAAAAAAAAATGGTGACAACCCTGAGCAGAACATGCAGGCCCTTTAAGCACAGCTAGGGGAATTTCAGGAACAGTTAGGTCATCTAAAACATGATTGGTTAAATAAGCAGCAGTTACATTAATATATTTTTGATTGACTGAGGTTTTAGTTTTTCCATCTTTGGGCATACTGGGGCAAGTCTGGGCCTGTTTCAGGGGAATACAGGAACTGTCCTTTTTTAGTCACTGTCTTGTGATGCTGTGGGGGCTGGCTCAGGCCCCATAGCTGCTGTTCTCCTCTTGTCTGCTGTCAGGGACAGTGTTGGCTCTTGGCCCTTTGTTGGAAAAAAACTTATTTGCTCTTAAAATACTGAAACCTGGATCCGGCTGTGAAGTGGCGGAAATTTAGACCTTTCACTCCCCCTTGAGTTTGGCTCCATCTCAAATCCTTGCTATGGACTAAGGGGCTTATTTTGGAATCTAATAACCATCAGCTTAATAGTAGCCAGAGAGGAGTCACTATTCAGTTAAGACACCAATGATGTAAGTGTAATATGATACCTCGAGCAAGAAGTCTTGGCGGGTTGGGCCAAGGTGCCCCGTGGAGTGAAGGAGACACACCATGTAGACACAGTGGTGGTCAGCATGGCACAGTAGAAAGTCACTCATACCCAAGGCATGGCATCCACATGGAAGTTTATTATAAGAGAGAGAGAGAGAGAGAGATAGAGAGAGAGAGAGAGAGAGAGAGAGAGAGAGGAGAGATTGAGAAAGGGAGGGAAAGAGGGAAAGCAGAGGTGTGTACACTCGTGGGAAGGGTTGGAGGAAGAAGGAAGGAGGAGGTTTCCTCAAAGGAGGCTTTACGTCAGGACACAGGGTGGGTCCCCAAGGGGTGAGCCAGAATGCCAGCATTCCTCCATTTTGATTATTATAGTAAAGTGAGTTATGGATAGCAAGTGGGTGAACAAGGACGCTGAATTCTCAAGACTGCTTCCTGCTGATTTTAGGGTGAAGTGGGAGAGGGAAGCTGGGAGTCAGGTCATGCATGGTGGGAGGTGTGAGTGAAGAAGCATTCTGTTGGCTGTCATTGTGGAGATCTCAGGCATGGCGATCTCAGGTGTCTGTTCCTTGAGGCAGCTGAGAAGGCAGGTTGCTAGGCGAAAAATAGATTGTTATCCTGGGCTTCATGAGCAGGGCTAGCCATGGGAAAAGTGATAACTGCCAGAAAGAATGGGACAGAGAGGTGCCCTGGTTGTACAGAAGAGGCAAGGGTGAATGAGTGAGACATGAGAGCCAATATGTCCTTTATTGGGACATCTTGGAAAACCAGGTTCTGGTTGCTGGGTAGGTGCCCACTTGAGCCTGGAGAGGTGGTACCAGCAGTGAATTGAGGGATGATGTGTTCTTCAAGAGTACCTGAGCCATCACAACTGCTGTTTATCAGAAGATGGGGGTGTATATTCACCCAGCTGGTGTCTTCAGTGCTGGTGCAGGGGCTGACATATCTGGAGGACACTCTGTAGACTGGCCTTGGCCCAAGCAGGAGGAGTAAAACTGTAAAATATGCTCAAAAGTCAGTGGGTCAGAATGGGCTCTGGAGACTTAGTTTTCATCAGACCAGATTTCTTGATATAGTATCAGAACTTTTCCAGGAGGCTGCAGGTATCTACCAGACTGCTGAAACAGATTTATATCTTAGTGTCATAGCAAAAGGGTTAAAAATTCATAGAAATTTAAGGACTCTTAAGAACTGTTTGTAGTCAATGCTGTATTAGTTTATCAAAACTGCATTTATCAATATTAAAACTTTGAACCTCTGGAGTTATATCTGAAACTAGTCTATCCTATATCATGAAGTCTGTGAATGAGGCATACCTGTTTGTATCATTAACAAGAAACATATCAATGAGCTATCAAGGTGCTTATTGTCTTGGGATTGGGGCTGTTAAACTGATACCCTAGTCATCAAACACCAGCAGATCTGGAAGGATAAATTTAAGAAAAAGTGAGACAGCTTTCCAGCCACCCAGAACAGCTATCCTAGGTTTCTCTGTGGTTGTTGGGGGGGGGGCGTGGAGCAGAAGCCCCAAAGGCAGCATTTGTTCAGCTGCTAAGCCCAGAACATCTGACAGATTTTGTGTGTGTATGGAGTAGGAATTTGGGGAGACTGACTCACCTTGACTTTGCAGCATGGAGCAATTGATCCTCTGTTGTTTCACTTATTCACAGTCTGGACAGGATCTCAGCTTTTTGCTGTGTGGCCAGACTTGCCATAAGCTTTTAAGTGGAAGTTTTCTGTGGCTATCCATCTTCTGGGAGAAAATACAGAATGCTGCCAGGAGCTGACATGTCTCTATCATAAAAAAGCCTTTATATTAAATGCCATATTCTCAGATCTCTAAAGTTGCTTGAGGACCAAGGGAGCCAAATCTATTAGGTATATCTAAATTAACTCCAAGAACATGTATAAGTCAAATCTGGACATACACAACTCCCAATCAGTTACAGCTTACTAATGGTAGCAAAGATAAGGAGGCTAGACATATATTCTTGTACTGTTATTTTTTTAAGGCCCTGTAGTTCTGATCTTTGAGTACAGCCAGATTATAATCCTGAATGATTTATATAGAAATAATAATTTTTAAGGTCATATAATACCTCTTTTGTTTTGAATAAAGAATATCAAGGTTTGTTGTTGTTGTTGTTGTTGTTGTTTGGTTTTTCAAGACAGAGTTTCCCTATGTAGTTTTGGTGCCTGTCCTGGATCTCGCTCTGTAGACCAGGCTGGCCTCGAACTCACAGAGATCCACCTGGCTCTGCCTCGTGTGCCACCACCACCTGGCTGAAGGTCAAGTATCTTATTGCAAAACCATTTTAGTTAATAAATCTATTAATTGACAACTCTGGGCCCAATTGTTTAGGATATCAATGGGCATTATAGGTAGAAATTTTCTTCCCTACACCAGAGAGTTTTCTTTGACTTAACCCTTTAACCTGTTTCTGGGGGGCAGAGATGATGCTCTTCTGTGGCTGCTTAGAATACAAATGGTCAGAGCCCAGGAGGCTGAAAGGCCAGTCACAGGTAAGGAGGGAACCCAGGCAATGAGAAGCGTGTGGTCATCTGACCCAGCTGTAGAGACAAGGAACAATTATGTTTGGTTGGACTAGTCCACATCATATCAACCTTCAGCAAGCCTAGAGCTCATGGTCGTTTAGAACAGATTGCAGTTAGCAATTGATGCTTGGATGTGTCTGCCAGCCAAGTAGAAACCTGCTGAGGCAGATAGACTAGAGACAAAAGTTAATATTTATGAACTTGGGCAGCCTGGAGAGATGGCTCAGAGGTTAAGACCACTGGCTGTTCTTCCAGAGGACCTGAGTTCAATTCCAAGCACCCACATGGTGGCTCAACCATCTATGAGACCTGGTGCCCTCTTCTGGCCTGCAGGCATACATGCAGGCAGAATACTGTATGCATAATAAATAAATGTTTGGTTTAAAAATATATTTATGAACTTATTTGGAGCCTTTATGCCCACAGCCTCAGTAATCGGGGAAGGGGGAATGAGAAAACTCAAGCTATACTGCTGTACCCATCTGGAGCCCCTCTGACCTCTGTGACATGGATCCAGTGGCTTCTTTTGGTCCTCTGAGACTTACATGAATTCTTATTTTATAAAAGGACATAATGTTTTACATATATTAGTATTACCAATCAGCACTGAAATCCATATCATAGAAAAGCAGACAATGGGTATTGAGGCTTATACATTTGAGTACTAGCAAAATTACAGATTTTGGTTAAAAGATATGTACAATTTTTGTTGAGAGAGAGGCAGGTACAGATTGGACAGAGCTGTCTTTGGCCTGATAAGAAGTTTAAGTTTATATTTAGAAGACAACTGAGGAAAATCTAAAATCCTGAGCTTATGACCCAAACAGTATCAGAATTCTACTAATGTTAAAATTTGAAATTTTAAAATCTTAATATATAGAAGGGGAAAGTAATCTGAAGCACTTACATAACTGAAATCTAGTGTAAATAATAAATGTAAAGTTTTTTATCTGGGATTTTTTCATAATCCTCTTGGATCATTCCTTTGATCCCGTCCTTGGCGGCATATCCATAGCCTGACTTCTAGATCTCAGCCTGTTCCATTTTACTGTGGCTGGTGCTTCTGGAGGCTATCATCTGGCAAAATTGTTAAGGTCCACCTGGGTCTTGTGAAGGAAAAGCCATAATCCAACCCTAGACCCAGTGTTTCAATAAAGAAGAACAGCATAAAACAATTTTAACATTATCTATATCTAAAACACATTTGAACTTGTGCTAACCTGAATCTAGTAATCATAGCTCAGAGATCAATTTTGAGCCAGCCCCACCCACCTGCATGGGAGCAGGTCCTTGTGACCCAAACAGTCATAAAACAAGGTTCTGGGGCCACAGGAGCATGCTGCCCCACCCACAGGGAACTGCAGGCCTGGTACCGCCATCCTCCCCCTCCCTCCTGCCCAGGAAGGGGCAGGCCAAGGACAAGGTCCCATACTCCCCACCCATGCTTGAGCCACAGACAGGATGTGGCTTCCCACTGCCCTTAGTAAAGATGGTGGTGAGGCCATATGACCTGTCTGTCTTTAACCTTATTTTAAATGGCGCCTGACCACGTGGTCACGTGTATTTTTAAAGACATATAGAACAAATATGGTACATATAAACTAAAGGATAAACGTGGCCACATCAGTCACACATTTCCATCTGCACATAGGAAATAGACTTTTTAAAAGAAAGACGGACAAAATTTTTTTCCCAGAAACCTTTACGGTTAATTCACTGGAGCTTGGAGGCAGTGCTATAGAGAAGACTGGGAAGCAGAAGAGCAGGGCAGCTGAGTGGGAGAGAGGAACTCCCCTGGGCTGCGGCGTGGGAGCAGTGGCTGCAGAAGAAAACCGGGAAACAGGGACAAGATAAGAATGAGACAGTTTGAGCGAAAGCATGAGATGCCAGCAGGCACAGAAGCAGGGAGCAGAAAAATGAAGGACTCCAGCAGGGGGAGCCCAAGCCATGGGTTTCTCGATGGCGGTGGCCATAGAGATGTACTCTCTTCTGCAATTATTTCCCACTGAAACTAGGATGTTGTTGTCAGGACCCTCGAAGTCTGAAATGTTAGTCAAAGGCAAGGAGGGAATTCAGGCAATGGGGCACTCATCAGAAGCATCTGAATTGCTGATCCAGCGGAAGAGACAGGGAGTATTCACATCGGCTGGATTGGAACACATCAGCTTAGTTAGAAAAAACCCAAACTTCTCTATTTAAACAGTTCCATTTTTAAGCAGTTCCATTTTTACATAAACAGTTCCATAAATTATCAATGTTGATAGAGCCTATATGAATAAGTCCCATTGCAATGAAATCACTACTGTCCATTTCATTTAAGTCTGAAAAGTTCAAAAGAATAAATTCTGGTAGCAGGTCTAAGAGTTCCTCTGAGTGCCTGAAATAGCTGCCCTTAAGTCTTTGTATAGCAAATAGCTCCAAATATGAGGAGTCCCATAACCAAAACGTTTTTTTTTTTCAGTTCAAGCAAGCCTCTCTGAAACTTTTGCTCTCAGCCTCTGCCACTGCACCTCCCCTGAGCCACCTGCTTGGCTCTCCACCTCTCCTGTGGTGTCTTGGGCTCCAGTCACCAGGGGCTACAGCTCTGGGAGACAGACCTGCTCCAGCAGCTGAAGTCCAAAGTCTTTGCTGCACACTACTGCTTGCCATTCACCCTTCTCTTGGCATGCCATCTCGGCTGGGCTTGTCAAGGCTGGGTGTAGTTTCTGGCTATATCTCTCTGGCTGGCTGGCTGCATCCTCCCACCATGGTTCTTTCATGTCAGAAAGCATGCAGAACCTTGCAGCTAATGCTGGCTCTGCTTTTGCTAGCTTTTGGCATCTGCTGCTCTGGAAGCTATGATGCTCCACTATAGACAAATTTCTAATCAGTCTTATTAAATAAGAAACACACGGATGCAAGCTGTAGAGATCAGGGTAATAGCCACCAACTAACCTTAGCTCACTATGTCACCATAGCTTCCCAAGAGAGGCTCTTCCTGTTAACCTGTGTCTTTATTGCCTTCCTGTTCTGCCTTCTCATTGGCTCTAAGCCCAGCCACATCACTTCCTCATTACTGCCTGTCTATACAGACCTCCAGGTCTCTATGGTTGGTACTGGGATTAAAGGCGTGTGCCTATAGCTGAAGTTATCCTGTTCCTGCCTGGATCCCATGGCCCTCAGACCCAAGTAAACACACAGAGACTTATATTACTTATAAACTGTATGGCCATGGCAGGTTTCTTGCTATCTAATTCTTATATCTTAAATTAACCCATTTCTATTCATGTATACCTTGCCACATGGCTTACCAATATCTTACATGTTGCTACTCATGGCAGCAGCTGGCAGCGTCTCATCCTCAGCCTTCCACTTCCCAGAATTCTCCTCTTTGTCCCACCTATGCTTCCTGCCTGGCTACTGGCCAATCAGCACTTTATTTATCAATCAATCAGAGCACATTTTCACAGCATACAGAACATCCCACAGCACTTCCCCTTTTCTTTTTTTTCAAAAAGGAAGGTTTAACTTTAACATAGTAAAATTACATATAACAAAAAATTATCAAGCAAGAATTACAGTTACAATATCTAGTCTATTTATAATATCTAGTCTATTTGTATTTGGCAAAATTAAAAAGATATCCTATCTATTCTATATTTGTTAGTCTAAGGTTTCTTATCTAATTTTTTCTCATAACTAAGGAAAATTATAACTATCTAGTCTTCAACTACATCAAAGACCTCAGAAAGATATAATATTACCTGAGAAATGAGAGAAGGATGAAAGCAACTTTTAGGAGTCTTGCAAGAGTAGACAGAGACACCTGGCAGCCTGGACAGTCATCCAAAGTTCTTCTGTAAAGTTGGGGCATCTGTCTTCAGCCCATAGGTCTAGAGTCTCTCAGTCACTTCTCTCTGTGTTCTGTAGAATGTCTGGCAGTTTTCTCTGAGAAGCAGGAACCTGAAGGACCATTTTGCCAAGCAAGTTCAGTGGTCACCTATGGGTCCTGCATGTCCAGCCTGATCAAATAGTCCAGGCAAGAACAGTTTCTTTCCCAATTTTAGGATTATGGAGTAGTCTGTGGCTATATTGTCTGAGCCAGTTGCCTTGAAACCATTCTGGATGTTGGATCATCTGGGCCATGGTGTTATCAGAAACCTTTCAGGGGGTCTTGACTGGTCAAACTTGATGTATCTTAATCTGGAACAAATCCATAGCCTCTTGCTTTCTGTGGAAACAAAAGCAGAGCCTCCTTTCTGAAGCAACATATCTTTAGATCCAAATTTTGAAGTCAAGATACCTTTAAAATATACATATTGGTTTAATTCAACTGCCTTTACAATCAAATGTCTCTCTACAGTTAAAAGTATCAAAAGCAGCACGATCCAGATTCTCTGTGTAAAATCCATCTTTATGTGACTTATTTTTATATTACTTTTACTTTCTCTTTAAAGACTTTATTTTTTTAAACTTTGTGTTTGTTTAATATAACTGTCTATATTCCTTTTCTCTTGCAAGCCTACGTACATTTTTACACACATTGTAAACCATTTAAAGTCTTGTTCCATCTGAATCTGTCTTATTGTGTAACTTGCTTTAAACTGCAGCAGATTAAGGGCGTGTGCTACCACCACCTGACTTCTGTTTATGGCTGGCTATGACCTCTGATCCCCAGGCAAACTTTATTAACATACAAATAAAGTATCACACTTCAGCACACATAAAGTATCCCCACAGCTCCACGGGTCTCAGCCACAGACGCCTGGCCGGAGCAGCAGACCATGCTCTGCTGCTGCTTTCTGAAGCTGCTTCTTGCAGTTGTTGGCTGCTTCTCGAACTGCCATGTTTGCAGTCTGCTATGGATGCTGTTTCTGCATCCCAGGCTGGGAAAAACCTACTGTACTGTAAATTAGTTTTTTTATTAAACCTCCACCACATAATCCTCTATTTAACCCTCACCATGTCCCTAGACCTAAAGCCTATATCCTACCTTATTATACCTAAGTCTTTCTTAAGCCTACACAATATCTTTATGCCTAAAGCTTATTCCACCTTAATACGTAAATCTACATTTCTATGATTTACTTTATTTACACGTCTTATTTAAACTTACATTTACAACTAGCATGGCCTTTTACTACATGTATTCACAGTAAGCATTTAGACTCACATCCAACATTTACACTTTGCATAAACTCACATTCAACATATACTTACTTATACTTCTTACAAGTTTATATTCTTAAGGAAACTCTATAGGACTACCTTAGCAAAGATACTTTTTACTCTTAACAGAACTAGCTTACACTAGGAAGAATCTCTTAGCAAATTCTCTACAGGGCTACCATTAGCAAATATCTAACTTAGCAAACAACTAAAAGAGCTTTCTTGACACCTAGAAGATATTTAACATCTTCTTACAAGACAGAGAATAATTTTCTACAAACTTCATTTAGGAAATAGAAATAAGAATAAACTTATCAAACCCAAAAAGGAAGAAAAGAGAATGAGAAGAAAAACCTTTTAAGGGGCATAATATATTTCTAAGTGACTCCACTGCCCTTATAAGTAGCTTTGTCATCCAGCTACCGTAAAAAACATTCTGTGAAGCTATTAGACAATATCAGGCACTTTCTCAAAGGAGCCTGTACAGCCAAAAGCATCACAGCTGAAAGTTCCATATCCTTTCAGTTTTTCACTGGAGCTGACACTCAGCAAACTCTCACTTTTCCTCCTTCTTAATTTTTTAAAAGCTGTTTTTTAAGTTTACCTTGAGCAGTTTTTAATGATATCAATGTTACTCATGAATCTTAAACACAACTCAATCTCATAAGTTTTTTTTTGGTTTTAATTCTCTCCTGTGAGGCAAGCTGTGTGTTTGCTCTCAGCTTTTTTGGGAAGTAAATCTAAGCTTTCTAGCAATGCTTAGGAAAGGAAATTCATTTTGAGCTGAAAAAACAGTTTCTGGGCAATATTGCCATTTTTAGCTGCAAATCTACATTTCCCAGAAAGCCTTTCTCTGTATTGGCCTGCTGTTCTGAGATACCTTTTAGACTCCATTTCCCATAACTCCTTTTGCATCTGAGAGCCAACTTCTGGCTCCTTTTACTGGATTTGCTTTTGTATTGAAAATCAAGAGCAAAAAAGCTTTTTCTTTACTTCAGGAGATTTATTGAGTCAAAAGATTTCTGTTCTCCCCGAGCTGGCCTTAATAGGTGTTTTTCTTTCATCTGGTGCCAGCCCCAGATCAGAGTCATGAGCACACAGTGAGGCAGGCATTCCTGATACCAAAATTCCCTCGATGCTTGCTCATCTGCCCCAGCCAGTCAGTGAAAAGGAATGAAAGCACTCAAAGCTTTCCTACAGCTCCTTCAGAGAGACTTTCCTTCATAGATCTTTATCTCAACCTGCTTGTTCCTTCCTCCTCAGATGCAGAGGTTCAGATGTCTTAGACTGCAGCTCTGTTCCTCCGCTCACTGCTTCTGGAGGTAGGGGCTTCTCTCCCTGAATCTGCCTCAGACTCTAGCGACTTTCCCCAGGTCCTACACCTCTCCAGGAGAAATCTGTCCCTTCTCCGTCCTGTCCTGGCTTGGATCTTCCCTCAGACAGAGTCCCTGACACCGCATCACAGTTGCAGGCGCAGCTGGGCTTTACTGCTTCCTCTGCCTGACTTTCCTGTGTCTATGGCTAGGCTCTAGCTGCAGAGGGATTTCTGGCTAAGGTCCAAAGTAACTGCTGTTTTCCCGGCTTGAAAGAAAGACAGAACTTAGCAGAGAAGTTTTGCCCTGTTCCAAGAGGATTGTTGTTTTTTCCTATAGCGAATCACAGGTGATTTCCCATACTAATATCTCCAGGTGATTCTTATTTTTACCTTTACAGAAAGAGAATCCGAGAGAGAAAGTTCTGAAAGGCTTTTACTTTTTTTAGAGAGAGATTAAGTTTTTCCCAAGAAAGCTTTCAGTTTGAGAGAGAACACCACCAAGTTTTCCCCAAACTTCTAAACTTTGAATTATTATTACACCCACAATGCTTCGGGGAAAATTACTTTGTCCTGATGCTTGGGACCAAAAGCTTCCCACAGGAGTCTTTTTCTCCCTGTTTCTTCTTCTAATTTTTCCCAGTTTGTGTTCATAGCCCCACAGTTAGAAAATTAAGGACATAGTTTCTCTGACTAGTTGCTTATCATATTCTACTTTACCCCAAATTTTTCTTTACACTATATTCCTACATCCTACTTTTCTAAGTTTTTTCAACACTCTATTACTACAGTCTACCTTCCTTAATTTTCATAGATAAAAATTAAGAGAGAAACAGAAAGAGAGAAACCTTGATAGAGAAGATTCTATGCTGCAGCCTTACATTTGGACATCCTTTCAGTCCCTTTTTCCCTTTTCTCTTGAGGATAAAACTCCCTGACTCATTTTACTTCTCTTTCTCACTACTAAACTGGACCAGTCCCATGTGGTGGTATTCTAATTGTACTGAAATGTGATTTTGATTGTATGTTAATAAATAAAGTTGCCCGGGGGTCAGAGCTATTAGAGCCATAGACAGAGTGTGGCGGTGGTGGCACACGCCTTTAATCCCATAGATCTCTGTGTGTTCAGGGATACAGCCAGCATTGGAGACATATGCCTTTAAGACCTAGGGGGCTGTACATTCAGACAGTGATGAGGCAGTCATGTGTTTGGGTTTACAATCAATGAGAAGGCAGAATGACTGGAAAAGAGACTTACAGACAGGAAATAGCTCTCTTTTCGGGAAGCTGGGACAGGAGGAGGAAGGGTGAGATTTTAGCTCTGAGATCTGACCTCTTTGGCTTTCTCTTTTACATTGTTTCTGTGTTTCTTATTTAATAAGATGGTTGGTTACATCTACAGTCCCACTGATTTCTGGCAGGACCTAACTTCTACTTTCACCAAGTACTCTGGACTTTTTTGTCTTTTTTGTCTTTGCCCCTGTTCACTGGCACCATCTGTGGGGGGTCATCCCACCCCCACTTTTCCCTAGGGTACTCTTGAATAGGAACAGCAGGAAATATTAGATAGAAGTAAAGAGGGGAGAGAAACAGATAGAAAATACAGGATAGCCTCAGGAGGGCCTGGATCCTAAATCATTGGGTTCTGACTGTCTCTGCCAAAGGGCTTTTAAAGGAATGCCAAGGGCTGGAGCAAAAGACCCCCCCCAGCACAGCCAAGTGCAGACCATCTCAGACACCTGGTCCTCAGGCCTGTGGTCCAATCATCCTCTCTATGCAGGCCTGCTGGGTAAAGCCACTAGGGACCTAAATGGGCTCCCACAGGCAGAGCAGTAGCTTCACTAGTATACTGGATTGTTCCATGTCAACTTGACACAAGCTAGAGTTATCAGAAAGGAGCCTCAGTTGAGGAAAAGCCATGATGAGATCCAGCTTTAAACTGTTGTATCAATTAGTGATTGATGGGGGAGGGCCTAGCCCATGGTGGTTGGTTCCATCTCTAGGCTGGTGGTCCTGGGTTCTATAAGAAAGCAGGCTGAGAGACAGACAGGCCCGGCGGCAGCCCGCAGAGGTAGACGGGCACGGCAACGGTGACAAGCAGAGGCAGGTAGGCCCGCGGCAGCCGGCAGAGGCAGGCAGGCCCAGTGCAGAGGCAGGCAAGCAGAGCAGGCAGCAGCCGAAACACAGTTGCAATAAAGACCAGAAACTGAGCTATTTCCCGCTGAAGAGCTAGTGAAAACAAGCTCTTAATCAACAGCTTGGAACAAGGATGCCTTTAACCCCAACACCCGGGGAAGAAGCTATCTCTGTGGGACGGAACCAGAACGAAACTGAACACTCTGTCTGAGGCCAACCCAGGGCCCAGCTGCTGATCCTGCAAAACCCAACAACTTGGAGGTGTTGGTCAGACTACCCCGCTCAGCTGAAATCCATCCGGGAGAGGATTCAGATCCCTACAGTTTGAAGTCTGAGGAAACAAGATGAGCTGAGGAGTTGACAAATGAACAAAACGTGACCTGGGAACACAGAAGAAGGAACTGCCCAACCACCAAACCAGATCACCAGAAACATAAGTATATACTTCACCGACTGAGATCAGCTGCTCCTGAAGAAACAGCCCAATAGCACCAGTTTAACCAAGAACTCCTAGTGAAACAAGACTAAAAATTAGAACAAGAGAGGCACTCTCAGACACAGACACCACCTGCACCGAGCAGAGGAAAAGATGAGTAGACGCCAGCGCAAAAATACAGGCAACAACATAAAGACCTATATGGCAACATCAGAACCTAGTGATTCTACACCTGCAAGACCTAAACATACCAAGACAGGAGAAACAGAAGAAATCAATCGTAAAAATGACTTTAAGAAGATGATAGAGGCCCTTAAAGAAGAAATAAAACATTCCCTGAAAGAGGAAATAAAAAATTCCCTTAAAGAGGAAATGAAAAACTCCATTAAAGAGGAAATAAAAACTTCCCTTAAGGAGGAAATGAAAATCTCCATTTTAAAGAGGAAATAAAAACTTCCCTTAAAGAGGAAATGAAAAACTCCCTTAAAGAGGAAATAAAAAACTCCCTTAAAGAAATGGAAGAAAAAAACAAACAAAAAATGGGAAGAAATCAAAGAAAGCCAAGAAAAAGCAATAAAACAGATGAAAGAAACATTCCAAGATCTGAAAAATGAATTTGAGACAATAAAGAAAACACATGCTGAGGGAATGCTGGAAACAGAAATCCTTACTAAGCGAACAGGAACTACAGAAACAAGCATAACCAAGCGAATGCAAGAGATCAAACAGAGAATCTCTGACACTGAAGACACGATAGAGAAAATAGATTCATCAGTCAAAGAAAACACTAAAGACAAAAAAGTCGTAACACAAAATATCCAGAAAATTTGGGACACCATGAAAAGATCAAACTTAGGAATAATAGGGATAGAAGAAGGGGAAGAATACCAACTCAAAGACACAGAAAATATATTCAACAAAATCATAGAATAAAACTTTCCTAACCTAAAGAAAGAAATACCTATGAAATTACAAGAAGTTTAAAGAACACCAAATAGGCTGGATCCAAAAAAAGTAGTCCCCTCGCCACATAATAATCAAAACACTAAACATACAGAACAAAGAAAAAATATTAAGAGCCACAAAGGAAAAAGACCAAGTAACATATAAAGACAAACCCATCAGAATAACACCAGACTTCTCAATAGAGACTATGAAAGCTAGAAGATCATGGACAAATCTTATGCAGACACTAAGAGACCATGGATGCCAACCCAGACTATTATACCCAGCAAAACTCTCAATCACCATAGGCGGAGTAAACAAAATATTCCAGGATAAAACCAGATTTAATCAATACCTGTCCACAAACCCAGCCCTACAGAAAGCACTAGAAGGGAAAATCCAACCCAAAGAAGCTAAACACATCCATGAAAAATCAAGCAATAGATAATCCCACACCAACATACACCAAAGAAGGACAACACAACACAACCACAAAAAATAACAGGAATTAACAATCATTGGTCATTAATATCCATCAATATCAATGGTCTCAAATCACCTATAAAAAGACACAGGCTAACGGAATGGATAAGAAAACAGGACCCATCCATCTGTTGCATACAAGAAACACACCTTAACTTCAAAGACAGACACTACCTCCGAATAAAGGGCTGGGAAAAGGCTTTCCAAGCAAATGGACCTAAGATACAAGCTGGCATAGCTATCCTAATATCTAATAAAATAGACTTCAAACTAAAATCAATCAAAAGAGATCAGAATGGACATTACATATTTATCACAGGAAAAATCCACCAAGAGGAAGTCTCGATTCTAAACATTTATGCTCCAAATACAAAAGTACCCACATTCATAAAAGAAACACTACTAAAGTTTAAAATGCACATCAAACCCCACACATTAGTAGTGGAAGATTTTAACACACCACTCTCACCAAAAGACAGATCTACCAGACTGAAACTTAACAAAGAAATAAAGGACCTAACAGATGTTATGACTCAAATGGACTTAATAGATATCTACAGAACATTCCATCCTAACACAAAAGAATATACCTTCTTCTCAGCACCCCATGGAACCTTCTCAAAAATTGACCACATGCTTGGACACAAAACAAATCTCAACAGATACAAAAAAATTGGAATAACCTCCTGTGTCTTTTTTTTTTTTTTTTTCGTTTTTCGAGACAGGGTTTCTCTGTGTAGCTTTGCACCTTTCCTGGAACTCACTTGGTAGCCCAGGCTGGCCTCGAACTCACAAAGATCCGCCTGGCTCTGCCTCCCGAGTGCTGGGATTAAAGGCGTGCGCCACCACCGCCCGGCACCTCCTGTATCTTATCAGACCACCATGCCTTAAAGTTAGACCTCAACAACAACAAAAATTACAGAAAACCCACAAACTCATGGAAACTGAATAATGCCCATCTGAAACATCAATGGGTCAAGGAAGAAATAAAGAAAGAAATTAAAGATTTCCTAGAATTCAATGAAAATGAAAGTACAACATACCCAAACTTATGGGATACTATGAAAGCAGAGCTAAGAGGAAAATTCATGGCTCTAAATGTACACATAAAGAAGATGGAGCAATCCCATACCAATGAATTAACAGCACAACTGAAAGCTCTAGAACAAAAAGAAACAAACTCACCCAGGAGAAATAGACACCAGGAAATAATCAAATTGAGGGCTGAAATCAACGAAATAGAAAGCAAGAGAACAATACAAAAAATCAATGAAACAAAGAGTTGGTTCTTTGAAAAAATCAACAAGATAAACAAACCCCTAGCCAAATTAACAAAAAGGCAAAGAGAGAGCACCCTAATTCACAAAATCAGAAATGAAAAGGGAGACATAACAACAGACAATGAGGAAATCCAGAGAATCATCAGATCATACTTCAAAAACCTGTACTCCACAAAAATGGAAAACCAGGAAGAAATGGACAATTTTCTGGATAAATACCACATACCAAAATTAAATCAAGACCAGATAAACCATTTAAGTGGACCAATAACCCCTAAAGAAATAGAAACAGTCATCAAAAGTCTCCCAACCAAAAAAAGCCCAGGACCAGATGGTTTCAGTGCAGAATTCTACCAGACTTTCAAAGAAGAATTAATACCAATACTCTTCAAAGTGTTCCACACAATAGAAACAGAAGGAACACTACTAAACTCTTTTTATGAGGCTACAATTATCCTAATACCCAAACCACACAAAGATGCATCAAAGAAAGAGAACTACAAACCAATCTCCCTCATGAACATTGATGCAAAAATACTAAACAAAATATTGGCAAACCGCATCCAAGAATACATCAAAACAATTATCCATCACGACCAAGTAGGATTCATTCCAGGGATGCAAGGATGGTTCAACATACGAAAATCAGTCAATGTAATACACCATATAAGCAAACTGAAAGAAAAAAACCACATGATCATCTCATTAGATGCTGAAAAAGCCTTTGACAAAATCCAACACCCCTTCATGATTAAGGTCTTAGAAAGATAAGGAATACAAGGAACATTTCTAAACATAATAAGGGCAATTTATAGCAAGCCAACAGCAAACATCAAATTAAACAGAGAGAAACTCAAAGCGATACCACTACTAGATTCAGGAACAAAACAAGGCTGTCCACTCTCTCCATATTTATTCAATATAGTACTAGAAGTTCTAGCTAGAGCAATAAGACAACAAAAGGAGATCAAAGGGATACAAATTGGAAAGGAAGAAGTCAAACTTTCACTATTTGCAGATGATATGATAGTATATATAAGTGACCCCAAAAACTCTACCAGGGAACTCCTACAGCTGATAAACTCCTTCAGTAAAGTGGCAGGATACAAGATCAACTCAAAAAAAATCAGTAGCTCTCCTATACACAAATGATAAAAGGGCTGAGAAAGAAGTCAGAGAAACATCACCCTTTACAATAGCCACAAATAATATAAAATACCTTGAGGTAACACTAACTAAACAAGTGAAGGACCTTTTTGATAAGAACTTTAAATCTCTAAAGAAAGAAATTGAAGAAGATATCAGAAAATGGAAGGATCTCCCATGCTCATGGATAGGTAGGATTAACATAGTAAAAATGGCAATCTTACCAAAAGCAATCTACAGATTCAATGCAATCCCCATCAAAATCCCAACACCTTTCTTCACAGACTTGGAAAGAAAAATACTCAACTTCATATGGAAAAACAAAAGACCCAGGATAGCTAAAAGAATCCTATACGATAAAGCAATCTTTGGAGGCATCACCATTCCTGACCTCAAACTCTACTATAGAGCTATAGTAATAAAAACAGCTTGGTACTGGTATAAAAACCAACATACGGACCAATGGAATCGAATTGAAGACACTGACATTAATCCATGCACATATGAACACCTGGTTTTTGACAAAGGAGCCAAAACTATACAATGGAAAAAAGAAAGTATCTTCAACAAATGGTGCTGGCATAACTGGATCTCAATATGTAAAAGACTACAAATAGATCCATATCTGTCACCATGCACAAAACTCAAGTCCAAATGGATCAAAGACCTGAACATAAATCCAGTTACACTAAACTTAATAGAAAAGAAAGTTGGAAGCACTCTTGAACGCATTGGCACCAGAGACCATTTCCTAAATAAAACACCAACAGCACAGACCAGGAGCACAACAATTAATAAATGGGACCTCTCAAAACTGAGAAGCTTTTGCAGGGCAAAAGACACAGTCAATAAGACAAAAAGACAGCCAACAGAATGGGAAAAGATCTTCACCAACCCCACATCTGACAGAGGATTGATCTCCACAGTATATAAAGAACTCAAGAAACTAGACATCAAAATACTGAACAATCCAAATAAAAATGAGCTAAAGAGCTAAACAGACAATTTACAAAACAAGAATACAAATGGCTGAAAGACATTTAAAGAAATGCTCAACATCCTTAATCATCAGAGAAATGCAGATCAAAATGACTCTGAGATACCACCTTACACCTGTCAGAATGGCTACGATCAAAAACACCAATGATAGTCAATGTTGGAGAGGACGTGGAGCAAAGAGAACACTCCTCCACTGTTGGTGGGAATGTAAACTTGTACAACCACTGTGGAAATCATTATGACGGTTTCTCAGAAAATTAGGAATCAAACTACCTCAAGATCCAGCCATCCCACTCTTGGGCATATACCCAAGGAATGCTGATTCATACCATAAAGATACATGCTCAGCTATGTTCATAGCAGCACTATTTGTAATAACCAGAACCTGGAAACAACCTAGATGCCCGTCAACGGAAGAATGGATGGAAAAAATGTGGTACATATACACAATGGAGTACTACTCAGCAGAGAAAAACAGTGAAAGCATGAAATTTGCAGGCAAATGGATGGAACTAGAAAAAATCATCCTGAGTGAGGTAACCCAAACCCAGAAAGACAGTCATGGTATGTACTCACTCATAAGTGGATATATATATATATATATATATATATATATATATATATATATATAGAGAGAGAGAGAGAGAGAGAGAGGCTATATATATAGCATGGAGGTCCCTAGGATGACTGTGGCTTATAATAAATTTCTGTTTAACTCAATTAGTGAGCAAGCCTCAATGAAACATCTCACTATTAAGGTAAGAATACATACTCTATCAAGATGATAATATGAAAATAATTAATTAATTTTAAACAATAGAAATAAATAAAAATAGAAAAATTTGAAATATTAAACAAACAAACATTTTACTAAAGTTAAAAAAAGGGAGAACTAGGGACTCATTATTCCTCCCCACATTCTATTCTTTCCCTTGTTTTATATATTTTAAATTTTTTTATCGGTGGATTATGCTGGAGTTTCTTGGTGGATCTGCTGGAGGATCTGATGCAGATAAGCACTGGAGGGCTCCTGTTGCAAATAACCCTCTGGAATGATGGAAGGATCTTTCTACTAACACGTGGAGAAGATCCAATCTAGTGTTGGTGTGGCCCCAGAGTTTGGTTTATGTCTTTCCTCAGGACAATGAGGTTTCTCTTTGGATTCCTGAGCACTGAACATGCTCTGTGGATGCTGCTGAAGCCCAACATGACAGAGACCTAATGGGTCATCATGAAAAAAATCTACCCTTCTGACGCCAATGGAGATTGAGGGCCCAATATGGCCAGCTTTGGCAAGCATTAATGTAAGCCTAGGAACTGTAGCCATGAGATTGGATTCTCCAAAAGAGCTGCCAGCCAAAGTCATGCTGGGATCAAGAAAAACGGGCCTTGGCGGTTCGTGTTCCTAGAGTTGTATCCATGCCAGTGGATTTCCACACAATCCAGAAGAGAATTTGACATTGCTGCTGCCACTGATGCTGTTATAACAATGGCGCACACCGCTGCTATTATTTCTGGGATTACCATTTTATAATTGCTTACTACAGCTAGCACAGTAGAGACCCTGGCAACAAAAGTAGCTACTCCAGTTAGTTAATCTTTCATTCTATTGGGCATGATAAATTTAATTCAGTAGTTATATACATCTCAATTGGCTTTCAAAATTATAAATTTATAAACTCAAGTTCCAGTTGCTTTTGGGATACTATCTTACAAGGACTCCAATGTACAGTATGGCTCGATAAGGAAGGGAATGGCTCAGTTGCCTTTAGCCTACTGGCTATGGGTGAGATAGGACCTCTGTTGGTCTTTTCTGTATCGAACACACAGATTGCAAGCCCAGTGCCACTTTGAGATCTTTGGCAGCAATTAACCATGCAGTTCACACACGATTGAGACGGTATGACAATGAGTGTTCAGAGACGGGTAATGCCTGGGGGCACTCACCAACCTAAGACAGAGCGCCTGTGTGGCCTGGGCAGGCGTCTCCATGACGGGTAAGGTGACCTGCTGACGTCCCACGCAACCCAAGTCAGAAGCTCATATTTTAATAAAAGGGGGACCTGCAGGGCCCTGGCCCCCATTTTGGGTAACTGTTACCTTGCTTGAGGACCTTGACCTTGATATCCTCCCAATGCTAATTCCCTGCCAGGTTCCACCCTCCTGAATGCCTAAGGGAAGTTCCTTGTCTGTGTATCCTGAATAATGGGCGTTGACAGCTTAGATGCAAGATTGTAAAACATCAGTAACGAACTTCTGCCCTCCGGGGTCCGCCCATTGTGCTGTAAGCCTGTAATTAAGACCGCCTACCCCCTTCAAGAACTGACATTCGACATTTAAAATTAAATATATATGATTGAATAAATACTGCGAATGTAATCTATGAATACCACAAATGTGATTAATATCATGAGTGTAATTTAAAAAATAAATTAATTAATTTTAAAAAAACCCTCACCCTGAGAGCTCAGGGCTGTTCTCCTCCACCCACTGTGTTGGATGTTGAATGTGGACCAAGCCCGGGCTTGCTTGTTATCAATAAACCCCTATGTGTTTTGCATTGAAAAAAAAAAGAAAAAAGAAAGCAGGCTGAGCAAGTCAGGGGATGCAAGACAACAGAGCAGTCCTCTGAGGGTGCTGAAAACAACCCCAAATTAGAGACCTTGGCCTCTAATCTAGCTCTTTATAGGGCTAGAAGTAAATCTCTAAATTTCCACAAATATTTCACCATCTTCAATTACCTGTACGATCTTGTCAAAGACAGTCCACTGCCCCTGTTCTGTTGGACTGGCGGCACACTCTGACTCCATTTTCACCAGGAAGCCTGATCTGGCCCAAGCAGGATGGGGATCTCTCAGCAGACTTCCTGCACAACCTGCCCCCCCATACACACATTCCATCTCACACTACATACACCTCACTGAATCTCAACTCCCAAGCTATGATGTGGAGTCTCTGATGTCTGGACATTTGCCTCTAGAGAACTAAGACTTGTGTGATCTTTTCCCATGAAAAATGTCATGGTGACTGATGGGTGGGTTCCCTTCATCCCTCAGAAGCTCTCATGAGCAGGTCTGTGACCCCTCTGAGTCCTGCACACCCTGATTGCCTTCACTGGGGAGATGAGCACCTTAGCTGCCCCAGGTCACATATGTGGGACAACAGTTGGGAGTCATCAATGGAATTGTCATGAGGAGAGCGACAGAAGCATGGTGAGTGGCACTTGGATTGTTTCCAGGCCACCTTCATAAACACGGGAGGAAATATAAATAAGACCTTGACATTGTTACTCATAGACTGTCCCAACATTGAAGAAAAGCTAAGGATGACTTCAAGAAAATCTGCATGGTTTAAACATTGTCCATAGCATCCAACACCCCTGAAATCTATGGCCACTCCTCTCTTCACATTGTGTCTTTAATATGGGAAATGGTGTGTGCCTAGCCTTGTGCACATGGGAAGCAGGGACCTGGTGACATTGCAATTTGTCCTCATCGGACCCTGAAATAGTGCCGCTACCCAGCTACAGGAGCCTGAAACTAAAGCAGAAACCCTTTGAAGGACACCTGGTCAGCCTGACCTCTAAATGCATGACCTAGCTCTTAGGACCCCAGCAAATAGCAGCCAGCCACAACTATCTGTATTTCCAGCACCTCTCTCAGGCATTCACCTGGTCTCTGTCAAGGCAGTGGCTTTGCCTCCCTTTCTCCAGGATGGTCTGTCTCTATGTCGCCCCTCACGGAACCAGTGTGGTCTGCTTAGGGAAACTGCTAGGCCCTGTACAAGCATGCTGAGGGGACATCACAACCACAACTTAGACAATGAGAAACAAACGAACAATTTATTAAAACCAATGCTTAAACTAATACAATATCGAAAATAACCAGAACAATAAAAACAGTTACTCGGGATGGGGAGGCTGGCTGTGGGCTGACAAGGCTGGGGGTTCAAATCCGGGAGGGATTCTGTGGGGAACACAGAACTGGTGCTGTCTGCAGAGCAGGTGCTGATGGTTCAGCAGAAGGGAAACGGGTGGCAGGGCCGTTCCCTGGGGAGGTAGACGCACTGCAGCAAAGTCAGATGTGCA
This sequence comes from Peromyscus leucopus, assembly GCF_004664715.2. Lineage (NCBI taxonomy): Eukaryota > Metazoa > Chordata > Mammalia > Rodentia > Cricetidae > Peromyscus > Peromyscus leucopus. The sequence goes on from NC_051067.1 coordinate 76,324,031, forward strand.
AAAGCTGCAGCATCTGCTGACATGCACTCATGACATGACTCGGTATCCACAGCTGCTAACCCATGTGGTGACCCAACTGCTGCTGCCACATCTCACAGGTGTCACAGAAACTTCTGCTGGGTGTTGTGGTCTCCAGTTCTGGTGTAGCTGTCTTCATTGTTGGTTAATAGACCTCAAGCTCCAGATCTGTGCATGTTCGGCTCCCCAGATCTAAGGATGTACTGCTGATGCAGGCATCTCTAGAAGGGGAAGAGGCAGTGGAGTGCAGGAGGAGACAACATGCCCAGGATGAGACCTCCTTCTCAGCCTTTCCAAATACAGAAGAGACCATGTTGGCCTGGAATCCCAGACCGTATTCTATAAAAGGATATGTGCCCAGGCTAGAGTCCAGTAACAGCTCCTGCAAAGAGGAGCCTCTCAAGGATCCCCCCCAGCTCTCCAGGTACTGAACCTCCTGACAGGGTGTCAAGCACCTACCTGAGGCATCCTCAGTGCTGGCCTCTGAGTTACTGGCCACTTCTGTCTGCAGCTGGGTCAGGAGTTCATTGACATGCATGAGAACATCTGAATGGGGAATGTTGACAATCAAGTAGTTCTTCACTTGTTTCAGAATGGACAGGACTGATGCCTGGCAAAAATCCTCATGGAACTTCTCAATCCGTATATCCAGGAAGGTGGAGATGGTGCTGGGTTAGGAGACAGACAGCACAGTCAGTGTCCTGGACTCTCCTTTGCTGCCCCTCTCAAGGCTCCTGTGCATGTGAGACTGCAAGGTAGAAGATCTCCAGCCCTTATGCAAATGAGCACAGCTGACCAGGCCTGGATGACATGGGTTGAGATCAGGGTAGAGTCTCACTGGGGCACCAGAGGTCACAGGATCCTCCATATTCCCACTAGCAAGGACCCTGCCCATGCAATTCTTCTCACTCTCCAGGAAATACTCTGACATCAGTATGGTAGAAAGCAGGAGTGTCAGACCCAAGCATCGGTCATCCCTGACCCTTAGAACCCAAATGACCTGACTCTGGAGAGCCAAGGCCTTTCTCTTGTTACAAAGCCCACTTACTCCATAACTTCTTCATCCTCTTCACAATCAGGGTAGAAGTATGCATACCTAGAGGAGACCAGGAAGGATGTCACCTGTAGAGTCCCAGGTCCCCATCCAAAAGACCTCTAGGGGGACACGGATACCTGGAGAGGAATTCAAGTCCAGCACCTAGAAGTCCTGTCTGCCCTCAGCATTATGAATTCACCCTCATACAGTAGGTAGGTGCTTCAAATATGTTTGTACAGTGGGTGATCACAAACATCTCTATCCAGACATCCCAGTGCACACGAGGTCCCTTGGATTACCCTCCATGGGTCTCCACTCTGGACACATCTCTATTCGGTACTCCAATAGGAATTCTAGAACCTCCTTTACAATAGGAGAAGTGCTTTGATCAAGGCTCAGAAAAACTGGGCCAAGGATAGAGAGCTTCTTGAAGGTGCAGGGAACATCCACACTCATTAGAGTCTCAGCTCTGGACACACCAGTCCCTAAGGCCGAGCCTTGAGGAAGCACTTTTTGAATTCGTACTGTTGGGTCCTGACAATACTCTAGAAAATAAGGAGGCTCAGAGAAAGACAGAGAGCTTCCCCTAACCAGGAGAGGATCTGAGGCCTCTGAGCTTGGAGGTGGGCACTCACTGCTTGAACAGCAGGCCTGGCACCTGCTGCATGGTGACAAACCTTTGATGTATGCAAATGAACGTGAGAACAACCGAGGGGTCCCCAATCTGCAGGGAAATCACCAGGTGAATCACCACCTCTTCCAAAGTACTGAAGCGGGCCTTTCTACAGGACTCCTTCAGGTCCTTTGGGGCAGACTCCTTTGCAACCTGAGGAGAGATCAAGGTGGATGGTTCCAACAGGCACAGGACTACAATGTTCTGATTGGCTATTATCATTCCAACTTTTCCTGAATCTTTACACTGCCAAACTCCCAAAGTGAAATTTGGGAAACTCTGAGATTTCAGTGATTACCTGGTTTGTGTGATCCTGGCCCTGGCTGCCCTGGGTCGAGTTTGTTTTTCTCTGGCCAAATGGCCAGAGGCGTTGGAACCAGGAGTGAACCCGGGATCTCCGGGTACCACCATGGCCTCCTCTTTTCTCTTTCTTAGGTTCTGAGCCTCGAGTAATTCCAAAACAACAAGAAAACATCTTGCTCTGACTAGAGTATCAGGACAAATGAGCCTGCTAGGCTGTCTCTAAGCAGTTGGCTGCCTGGTTGCAGGGTTCTGCATTGTTGGGTCATTGTTAAGGAAGTGAGGTCACTCCTGGTGACTTCTGCCTGAGTTCCCTCTGCCACGGACTGGCCCATCAGGGGTACCATGAGTGTAGGAGAATCAGGGATTGGGTAGTCATGAAGGCAAGGATTCAGCAAATGACAGACAGACAACACACTCAGAAGTGGTTTGAATCTGCTGCAATTTTACTTCTGCAAATCTATATACAGAAAAGAAAACTATCAAGTCATACAAAGAACAACAAGAGCTTGGCAATAATTCAATTACATCATCTTTAAAAACAGCAAGCACACTATTATTAATCGGCACTAGACATATCCCTTCACCCACAAGAACTTTATGACCCAAAGAGCAGTCTGTGATTTCTAAACTTAACACAGTTCCTAGACTCGTGTAGACTTCTTGCGGTTGCAGCTGTGTCCTTTATCTTATCTCAGCGGTTTTTTAGTTTATTATACTCTTCTACTTTTCTGGTTCTCATGACCCACTTAGCCAATTTGGATGCTGCAGACCCTCTCTAAGTCTTTCTTCAGTTCTTCCACCACATATCTCTTCTAATATAAAACCTTTTTATCTGCTGGAATATGGACTCTTGTACTTTTACACCTGTAAGGGGAAGGGGTTCTGCTGTAGTCCTTAAGTTTCCCATGCTGAACTTCCTCAACAGAGGGGCCCACCATCTGTCTCCTATGAGATAACATCTTCTGCCATAAATCACTTTAGTTGGGATTCCTAAAGGATTCCTAGTGGGTGAGTGTTCATTCCCTAGAAGTGCCTGAACTATTATACTTTCTATCTAGTGGCTTGGGGTCTTCAAAAAATAGCTCATTCTGCTTTATTTAATTAAGATCCATGTCCAGCTTCTCCTTTCCTCCATAGTTCACAACCCAAGCATTCATTAATTTTGTCTGTGCTTCATAGATTAATTAGAACATTATCAGAAAAGCAGTTATACAGAACCCATAGCCCAGGGAGCTCATGATCTGTGAAGCATGTCTCCTTCGAGAAGGAGGCATCACACGGGCACTCTGCCAGGGACCTCCAGGGAGCTTAGTCCCATGGGACAGGTATCTCCCATCCGGTATTATTGACATAATTGATCATGTCACACGGACGACACTGGAGTTGGTGTGGCACCCCTCCTCACACAGGGCCATCCCAAAAGTCTCCTAGGTCTCCTCCCACCTCCTGGGTGCCCTACCTGACACAGTTAAACAGGCACTTCCCACCCCACTGCTCCCAGGGATGTCTGGGTACAGGAAGCACCTCAGCTCTGCCATCTGAGTCCCCACTGTTGACCTGCACCTGTTATGCTAATCCTAAACAACCCTAATTGCCCTGGGCCACCACAAACCCTAGACATGTCTCTCTTCTAGACTACTTTGTGTGAAATATGAGCACAAATCATCTGGATGTGTCAGGGCTCCACAAACAACTAGAGAGTGGGACTTTTTTTTTCAGTTTTTAATTTTTTTTTTTTTGAGACCGGGTTCCTCTGTGTAGAGCTGATGAGAGTGAAAGCATATCGGTGCTGGGTTGGTCAGCAGAAGAGTCACGAGCCATGGTTACCAGAGTTAGAATGGGCTTTATTAGAGAGAAGAGGGAATAGGATGGGAGAAGCCAAGTAAAAAAAGTTTTCCAGCTAAGTTAGGAGCTTTCATTTCATTGCTCCCTTCCATGTGTCTCACTACCTGCCTGTGCTTAAAGGGCCCTGATCTCTGCCTTGTCCCTAATTCCAAAGGAATAAATTCTCATGCACCACAAGCTTTTCTCTTCCCAGTTCCCTGTTGTAACTCACTGTTTTGCTAATGGTACAGGACCACCATAGAACCAGAGTCCAGAGATCATCAAGTAAGAAACTGTAACAGCTAAAATGTATTTATACCCCCAGACCCAAAAGTGTCTTGGCTCTATAAAAACAGACTTTAATCTGGGCTCTGCAAAAACAAATTTTAACCATCTATTACTGTGAAATGCTTTTAACAATTGGTCACCTGTCTCATGGATGCTAAAATAGTAAAGGAAACAGGTGCCTTAAAATAATCTGTTTCTAGCTGGGCAGTGGTAGCGCACGCCTTTAATCCCAGCACTCGGGAGGCAGAGGCAGGCGGATCTCTGTGAGTTCGAGGCCAGCCTGGTCTCCAAAGCGAGTTCCAGGAAAGGCGCAAAGCTACACAGAGAAACCCTGTCTCGAAAAACCAAAAAAAAAAAAAAAATAATAATCTGTTTCTGATAAAGCTTAACATGTTCCAACCTCTCTGTCTCTCCCATTAACACTAACCAATACAAGCAGAGCACTAAACACCACATATGGTCACTAATTTTCTCATGGCTGCTTCTTAATATGTTCAAATTTTTCCCAAGCTCCAGAAACCAGTTTAAGTCCATCTGTTGTCTACAAGAAGCACATCTTACAAGGAAAGGATGGAAAAACTACTGCAGTCAAAGGGGACCAAGAAGCAAGCATTGTTTATTCTTATCCTCATACCTGGCAAAACTGATTCAAATAAAACTAATTAGAAGAAATAAAGAAGGACACCTCATTCTAATAAAAAAAAAAAACAATTCAACCAGAAGACATCACTCACTAAACATATCTACACCAAACTCTAGAGCACCCTGTAAGGGAGGGTGCAGTGAAACCACTGAACTAGGCCACTCCATGGGTGGAAAAAGAAAGGTTTATTCAAATCGTCAAGGCTTTCTCTTGGGGGTCAGAGAGGACGGCAAAATTGGCAGAAGAATCTTGCCAGTTATAAGGGGTTGTGTTGTGGCAGGAGGTAGTGAGGTTAGGTGGAACAGTCTGGGAACTAATGTGGGGCTTTGATCTGTTGGTGAGTTGTTTGAGTTAATAGAGAAATAGATGACCTTCCTGGGGGTAGGAGGCTGCATGAGGCAAATAAAGGAATGGCTTTTCCTGGTAAACAGAAACCCACTTTATAAGGTTTCTGAGGAATTCTGATTTTAATATCAGTCCTTCTGTTTACCTGTCAAAATCCAGCCTGAGCCGAGCCCAGACTGCAACTGATGACATTGCCACCAGCACTGTCATTTGGAGGGTGTAGAGTGAGCCCACACTGGACCTAACGCATTCAATTTCATAAAAATCACACTACTGGAATTGAAGACACAGATTAGCACCAAACCATTAGTGATTTCAATACCCTACTTTCTCTGATAGACAGGTCTTAGTTAGAGTTTATATTACTGTGAAGAGACACTGTGACCATGACAACTCTTTTATTTCTTTTTTATTAAATTTTTTTCATTTATTTTACATGACAACCACAGTTTCCCCTCTCTCCTCTCTTCTTGTTCCCTCCCACCACCTTCTTCCAACCCCTGCATCCATTCCTCCTCTGTTCAGAAAGTGGCAGGCCTCCCATAGGAGTCAACAAAGCATGGCACATCAAGTTGAGGCAGGATCAAGCTCCTGGCCCTGCACCAGGGTTGGGCAAGGTTTCTCAGCATAGGGAATAGGTTCCAAAAGCCATCTCATTTGCCAGGGACAGGACCTGATCCTACTGCTTGGGGCCCCACAAGCAGACCAAGCTACACAATTGTCACTCAACTGAAGAGAGACTAGGTTGGTTTCATGCAGGCTCCTTAGCTGTTGGTCCAGAATCCCTGAGCTCCCACTAGCTCAGGTCAGCTCTCTCTGAACTATGGCAGCTCTTATAAAGGAAAACATTTAATTGGGTGGCTTATAGTTTAGAGGTTCAGTCCATTACCATCATGGCGAGACATGGCAGTGTGCAGGCAGACATGGTGCTGGGGAATTCTTCATCTTGACAGGCAGGCAACAGGAAGTGGTCTGTCTCATTGAGCATGTCTTGAGCATATATGAGACCTCAATACCTGCCTCCACAGTTACACACTTCCACCAAAAAGGCCACACCTACTGCAACAAGGCCACACCTCCTAATAGTATTCCCTTTGGGGGCCATTTTCTGTCAAACCACCACAACAGGTCATCTGAACAAAAAATTAAGCAGAGAGTCACAGAATAAATGATATCACACATCAAATGGACCTAACATATATACAAAGTATTCCACCCAAACACCACATTCTACTGAGCAGTACATAGAAGGTTCTCTAAAACAGACCACATCCTCGAACATGAAAGACATTAATAAATTCAGAAAGATTAAAACAACTCTGTGTAACCTGCCTGACTACAATTCAGTAAAACTTAACACTGACAGAATACAAATCTTTAGTAAGTACACAAACTCATGGAGATTAAGCAATTCAGCTGAATAATGGATGGGTTAAAGAAGAAACAAAGAAAGAGCATGAAAGGTAGTGATGCTGAGGGTGATTTAAACTGTGTTGGCCTAGCTCAAGAGGTTTCTGAGGAGAAGAGTCTTAATATGTGGCCTAGAGACCATTCCTGTAATATTTTGGTGAAGAATGTGCGTGCCTTTTGCCCTTGCCTGAAAAGTTTGCCTGAGACTAAAATGAAGAGTTTTGGATTGATTCTATTGGCAGAAGAAATCTCAAAATATCCTAGTATAGACTCCGGGGTGTGGCTATAAGTGGTTACTATTATACAGATCTATAATGAAAAGGAACAAACCTAGCAAGGAAATCTACAAAATGTACAATTTGAGGAGAAATGTACCAAGAAGTGGGATGGAGCTAAGTCCTATGTTCAAGGAGATAAACAGATTAATGTAAATTGATATTAAATGAAATAAAGGGAATAGTTACCACAGGGAAAGACCCCACATAGCTAAGCTTCTAACTTGTGAAAAGAAATTAAAGAAAAGCTTAGAGTCGGGTGTGGTGGTACACATCTTTATCCCAGCACTCTGGAGGCAGAGGCAGGTGGATCTCTAAGTTCAAGGTTGGCCTGATCTACAGAGCAAGTTCCAGGACAGCCAAGCTTACATAGTGAAGGAAACTATGGAAAAAAGAAAGCTAGTGAAAATGTAATTGAACAAGGGGCCATTTTCCAACTCCAGCAAGCAGCAGAATTTGGCAACTTTTGCCACATGTTTCTGGCTCTAGAGTCAAGGATACAAGAATGGTGTTATGGAATCTCTCACTGTGACTAAAGAAAGTGCTGATGCAGGCATGTGGCAGGGTTTTCCCTGCATGGAAGCCCCAAAAGGCCATTGTGTGAAGCTATGAAGGTGAAGACTGGACTTCCTTGGAGACTCCAAAAATTTTGGAGATGCAAGAGTCATGGGGTAGCTGCTGAGGAAAGTTGCTAACAGGTAGTAGAACCAGCCTAAGAGAAACAAGTGTGTTGCAGTCAGCAAAGCTGAAAGAAATTGGAGACCTGAAGATTGAAGGAGGGAGGAGTGTGTGACTCACTTTTTATGGATTCCCCTGCACATGCACATATGGGCTTATGGAGCTATGCCACACATACACATAGATTGCATGATCAAACTGCATGCAAATTATGTAACCAAGCAGTGCACAGATTATGTAGGCTGTAGAGCCCTGGAATGACTAATCGTTTTGCCAGTGCATGCATAGTTATGTAGCTGGGGGAGTGGCCAGGAATTCCAACACTTAAAATTGTCAAACAGCTTCCTCTAGCATAAAGCCAAGGTAGAGGCAGTGCAGGACCCAGAGAAAACTGCTAGTATACAAAAGCAGGGTAAATTTGGCCCTACAAACAAAACCAGTGGGAATGGCAACAGTCACCCACACAACTGCAAGCCCTGAGTTGGTAGGTGGGGCTAAGCAGAGTCCACAGCTGTGAAAAAAATTCTCTGAAAACTCTTTTCTGTTGGGGAAAAGTATTTTCTGAAAAAGGTTTTAGTCCACATGCTTTTATTTCCTTCCACTGACCAGGTAAGGTGGGAGACAAATGCTTTTTTGAGTGCATGCAGACAAATGTGATCTACTCTGGTAATAGTGTCATGTGAAAAATCTAGAGAGGTACACCTGTCAAACAGTAATGCAGGTGCCCCAATGCAAGTTTAGGGAAGAAAAAAAATCTCCTGTGATAAAAGCAAAAGCACTAATACAGACCATGTGAAAGGAAGTTTTCTCTGGGACCTGAAAGGCAGTATGGGAAATGTAGTGCATAAGGTAACAGCATGACAATATAGAGAAAAGCAGTATGGGAAATGTAGTTTTTCAGCTCAAAATGGTGTTACCGCACAAAACCTGTTTGTTTGTTTTTTTTAGCACAAAATGCAGTTTCTTTTCCAAGCAATGTTATAAAGCTTAGCTGTACCTCTTGAGAACTAGAAACAGGTGAATAACTTGCCTCTGAGGAGATAATTAAAATGCTAATACTGTTTGTCAACAAGCTACTCTGCAATCTTTTAGAAAACAGGAGAAAATGGTCCTTACACTGGGAAATTGCTTTGAGTTTGAAAAAAAAAAAAAACTTATGGGATTGAATTGTGCTTAAGATACAAGAGGGAAACATGGGCATCATTAAAAGCACTCATGGCCGGGCAGTGGTGGCGCACGCCTTTAATCCCAGCACTCGGGAGGCAGAGCCACGCGGATCTCTGTGAGTTCGAGGCCAGTCTGGGCTACCAAGTGAGTCCCAGGAAAGGCGCAAAGCTACACAGAGAAACCCTGTCTCGAAAAACCAAAAAAAAAAAAAAAAGCACTCATGATAATCTTAAAAAGCAGCTTTAAAAAATTAAGAAGAGGGAATTTTATTCCTAGTCAAGCTCAGATGAATTAGGCTTTGACTTAAAACTCTCAACAAAACTTTCAGAATGATATCAAAGCTGACTATAAACTCCAAACTTTAGAAATGATTTGCATACTTTCTGTCTTGTTAATAGTTCAGTTAAGAAACCTCTTCTAGGTGGGGATGGGTGGGAGCAGGGAGGACAAGGGAATCCATGGCTGATATGTAAAAGAAAATAAATTATAAAATAAAAAAATATTTTTTTAAAAGAAATGTCTTCTAGCCAGGCGGTGGTGGCGCACGCCTTTAATCCCAGAACTCAGGAGGCAGAGCCAGGTGGATCTCTGTGAGTTTGAGGCCAGCCTGGGCTACCAAGTGAGTTTCAGGAAAAGTGCAAAGCTACACAGAGAAACCCTGTCTCAAAAAAACAAAAAAACAAAAAAAAAAAGAAAAGAAAGAAAAAGAAACCTCTTCTAGTTGTTTGCTAATAGTTTGCTTTTGACTATAAGTTAGTTCTGTTAAGAGATTCTTTCAAAATGTTTGCTAATGGAGTTTCCTCTTGAATATAATTTTGGCAAATAGTTTTTCTAAAAAATTTCTCCCAGATATGTGCTAAAGTCTGTAAGATAATCCTATAGAGTTTCCTTTTGAATATAAAGTTTATAAAATAGTTCTATAGAGTTTCCTTTTGAATATAAGTTTGTAAAAACTATAAATAAGTATATGTTGAATGTGTGTTTGTGAAGGGTATAAATGTTAAATGTAACTCCAAATGTTGAATATAAGTCTGTAAAAAGTGTAAATGTTAAATGTAAGTTCATATTAGAAATGTTTTTATTACTCCATCAATATCTGTCTAGTCTGGACAAATTAGATAACATTAATTTTTAAAAGATAAACCAGCCGGGCAGTGGTGGCGCACGCCTTTAATCCCAGCACTCGGGAGGCAGAGCCACGCGGATCTCTGTGAGTTCGAGGCCAGCCTGGGCTACCAAGTGAGCTCCAGGAAAGGCGCAAAGCTACACAGAGAAACCCTGTCTCGAAAAAACAAAAAAAAAAAAAAAAAAAAAAAGATAAACCAAATCACATTAGAAACATTCTGAAGTTTTTATGACTTTTTTTTTTGTCATGGTTAAACATGAATTTTTTTAGCTCCAGCCATCTTTATTTATACATCAAAAACAAGCATGCTTTTCCACAATAACAAATATGTTTTTTCCATCCTCCATTAACCCTCAGCAAAAACAAATATGTCAAATGTGTTTTTCCCAACTTTAACATCAAAACATCTTTAAACCCAAAACAACAGTTATCATTTTGCTGGCTTGGCCAAATATCGAGTTGGGTACATCCTGTTTTTTTTTGTTTTTTTTTTTTTTTTTGGTTTTTCGAGACAGGGTTTCTCTGTGTAGCTTTGCGCCTTTCCTGGAGCTCACTTGGTAGCCCAGGCTGGCCTCGAACTCACAGAGATCCGCCTGGCTCTGCCTCCCGAGTGCTGGGATTAAAGGCGTGCGCCACCAACGCCCGGCCATCCTGTCTTTACAAAACTAAAAGGTAATTGACATAGGCACACATTTTCAAGAACAACAATATCATTCAAAACATATTTACAGAAATAGGGGTGATCTGCCTCCGATCCTGTCAGCTCTGAATCAGAACAGCTCCCAGGCTCTTTCAGACAGCTGGCTTCCCCAGACAAGAAACCTGAGAAGCATCAGCTCCCAAAGAATTTTAGGGGAAAATATTGGAGAAAATTGGGTTTCCAGGAATGATCACATCTGTTCCATGCAAGATTGACAAAATGACACTAAATCCACCAAGAGAATCATCAATATCACGAGAGAGAAGAGAGAATGCAGGCTGTGTGGTCCCAGCAGTGTCCTGCAGTATCCTGAAGTCCACTGGTCCTTGCCGAGTAAGACTGTCCCTGTGGGCTTTTACCTCATCTGGACCTGTTGGACAAGCACTCATATACTGGTCCAAAACTAGACTGCAAGGCTCCCAACAGAGAATCATTGGTCTGAGGGCATATAATCAACCCAATATGGCAGGAATTTAACAAAGTTGGTCATATTGCTCCCACAGTCAAGAAGCAAGGGTAAATGAATGCTAACAAATTAGATAACATTAATTTTTAAAAGATAAACCAAATCACATTAGAAACATTCTGAAGTTTTTATGACTCTTTTAACTTCAGATATATTTGAATATATTTTATAATAGCTTAAAATATGATTTTATGATTTCAGTGGCCTCTGGAAAACTTAATTGAAGGTGTCATAATTAGGGGAGTTTTTCTGTCTTCTTCCTAGAAGTTTCCACTCCTTCTGTTTCTGTTTAGAAAGAGGTAGGCCTCCCCAAAAGGGATAAGCCTTCCACACTTGAGTTAGTTTGTAAAAGTGTCTTTATAATTAGCATGGGTTTTTGTTTACTTGAGTGGACACTTTAAAATAATTTGAAATGATTGTTTTCTCTGGGAATCAAAATAGTCTCTTGAAAGTTTCATTGAACATCTGTTGATTTCGATCCAGGAAAAGGTCTTGGTGCAGCTGAGACTGCTATAGTCACCTTATACCCATTCCAAAAAGGATATACCATCTTTATTATCTTCTACTATTTTACTGAGAGGTGTGCTAGCTATGGAGATCGCTGTGGTTGTTTGCAAGCTCAGTAGGGACCTGGGCCAGAGCTGAGTTAAGCTTTGTACCCCCTCCTGCCTGAGGCTGGTAGTCAAAGATGAGCAACTTTCTTCTTGATAGCTTCCAACCTAAGCTAGAGTATGTTTGATGGAAAGTATATCTCCAAGATTGGTAAGGAAGATCAATCAAGGAGGACAACCTAAGACAGACATAGTCTATCTAAGGGGCCTGGGAGTGGACTTTTTATATCAAGAAGAGAGAATTATGGAGACCCACAAAGGTTTCCTCATGAGATCTGAGCTTCCTTTTGCCCAGCAAAGCTGCATTAGAGGATTGCTTTGTAGCTGGAGAGTTTTGCCTGCCTAGTTCAGTCAGTAGAGCATGAGACTCTTGATCTCAGGGTCGTGGGTTCGGGCCCCATGTTGGGCACCAGATATTGGTGAAATTATTAAGGCCACTCCACATAGTTAAAGGGAGGTTTATTTAGTGGCATAACTTACAAATGAAGGGATAGGTAGGTTGCAGGGTCTAGGAAAGGCGTGGCGCAGTCCAGCAGTGTTCTCTGGAGAACTCTGCTTGGTCAACCTCCAGCATCCAGGGTCCAGGAACCAAGAGATACGGTGCATGCGGATCTCGGGTCTTCAGGGTCCTCTCTTGGCCCCACCTTGTAGGCGTGACAGTTACCAAAGCCTCAATGGGGGTTGGAACTTCCAGATCAAGGTTGGAATGGCTACCCACTACATTGCTTGACCACATGCGTGGTTACCAGGTGTTTGGAAGAGTCTGCACTTGAATGTGCAGTATGCTTTGATCTAGCAAGAGAAGGTCTTTTGCCCTGCCCCTTGGCATTCCTTTTAAAAGCCCTTTAGAAGACACATAAGAGGCAGACAGATGAGGATCCAGGCCCTCCTAAGGATATCCTGTATTCTATCTGTTTCTCTCCCCTCTATCATTCTATCTAAATCTCTTATCCCTCACTCCTCAAGAGTACCCTGGAGTAAAAGGTGGGGGTGGGTTCCCCACCAGAAAAGAGCAGGCCTCCCTGAAATATCAAACAAACACAGCATAACAAGATGTAGTAAGACTAGGCACATACCCCCATATCAAGGCTGGACAAGGCAACACATTAAGAGAAAAATGTCCCAAAACCAGGCAAAAGAGTCAGAGACACCCCATTTCCACTCTTAGGAGTCCCATAAAAGCCCCAAGCTAAAAACCACAGCACATATGCAGAGGACCTAGCTCAGACACATGCAGGCTTGGTGATTGCCACTTCAGTCTCTGTGAGCCCCTATTTGTACTGCTTAGTTGATTTTGTAGGTCATGTTCTCCTGGTGTCCCAGACCCTTCTGGGTCCTAAGTCCTTCCTCCCCCTCTTTCAAGGGGTTCACTGAGCTCCACCTAATGTTTGGCTGTGAGCCTCTGCATCTGCTCTCATCAGCTGCCAGAGGAAGCCTCTCTGGTGACAATTCTCCCATCCCTTGACATCCCTATATAATCTCTTACTAATTTCCTTACCTCTATGTGTATAGCAAATGAAACACACATCTCTGAAAATTCAAAGCTAACATGCCCAAATAAGAAAAAAATGAGATATTTGTCTTCTGCCTCTGAGTAACTTCACTCAGAATGATCATTTCTAGTTGTAGATAAATTTTTCTTCATATATGTGTGTGTTTCATTAATTATGTGAGAATTTCATACATGTTTTGATCATATTCACCCTACCTCTCCCAACTCTTCCCATATCCACTCTGATTCTCTTTCCACCCAAATTTGTTTCCTTTCCTTAATCCCTTTAATAACAATTGTGCTGCCCAAATATTCTTGGATGTGTGGCTTTCCATTGGAGGGAGCATGGTAGACTTATCGGAAGATACATTCTTCAAGAAAACTGACACTTACTTGGCAGCAACTAAGAACTACTGACAGCTTCTTGACTAGGGGGGAAGTATGTGTCCCTCTTCATGATGGGATTTGGTCTTGCATGGGTCTTGTGCATGTTGTTGCAACAACTGTGGGGAGTACATATGTGAATCTCCCCTGTTGTGTCCAGAAGACACTGTTTTCTGTACTTGATCACAACCTCTGTCTCTTACACTCCTTCTACCCCCTCTTTCAAACTGATCCCAGAGCCTTTGAAGGAGGGGGGTGTACTGTGTCATATTTACAGATGAACATTCTGTAGTTTCTTATTCTCTGCATCTTGGTCAGTTGTAGGGTCTCTGTGCTGGTAGTCATCTACTACAAAGAGAGCTTTTCTGATAAGGGTTCAGAGCTGCCTTACTCTATGGGTATAATGATAAGTCACTAGTTGTTAGTTTAATACAATGCTTATTTACTAGAATAATAGTAGTAGGTTCCCTCCTAGGGTCAATGATCTGTCTAGCCATAGACTCTTGGTCTGATAATGGTGCAAGGCTTGGAAATCATATGATGAACAAATAATGAAAATGTGTATAGTTACACAAGGGAATACTATTGAACTTTAATAAATGAAATTATGAAATTTTGAGGTAAATAGATGGAGTTGGAGACAATAATTTCGAGTAAGGTAACCCAAACAAAAAAGATAAACATTATTTTAACTCATTTGTGGTTGTTATCTTTGAATCTTTAGATAAATCTAGAATGCCTATAGAGGTCAGAAAATGACTAAGTGGTAATTAGGAGGGACTTTCAAGAGAGGGGAGATAGAATACACTAATCTAAAGGTTTAAAAGGAAATTCTATACACATACATACAGAAAGTATGACTTCCAAGAGTTATTTACTAGGAAGTTCCCAAATACCTTCTATACATTACAGGTTGTTGCCAATATTCATGGTTACTGTCCATCACTTGATGGTAAAAGCCCTTTGTTGAAAACTCCACATATTAGAGTCATATGAAGAAATTGAGCTGGTACTGACCTGGAAGCTTCTAGAGTGATGAAAGGTGCTGTACTACTGGAAGAGAAAAGTAATCATCAACCAACCCAGCTGTGAGCCTTGCAAGTTATAGTAATGACTAGCCTGGCAAGATATTACCCACTGGTACAATAGTGGCATCAATCTTATGGATCAACCAACCACTTTCTGATTGAATTTGAGGCACACTAAAAAAGATAGAATTCGCCGGGCGGTGGTGGCGCACGCCTTTAATCCCAGCACTCGGGAGGCAGAGCCAGGCGGATCTCTGTGAGTTCAAGGCCAGCCTGGGCTACCAAGTGAGTTCCAGGAAAGACACAAAGCTACGCAGAGAAACCCTGTCTCGAAACAAAAAAAAACAACCACAACAACAAAAAAAAGATAGAATTCTTTTTTTCTTAACAGCTGGAAAATGCTGTGTTGAACATTGTACGAAAATTTCATTGTCTATTCATCAGTTGATATTTCTAGGCTGTTTCCATTTCCTGGCTCTTGTGAATAAAGCAGCAATGAACATGGATGGGCAGGTATTTCTATAGTGGAATACAGAGTCATTTGGGAATATGCCCAAGAGTGGTAGAGCCTGATTATGTAGTAGATTTATTTCTAACTTTTAGGGGCACTGCCACACTGATTTCCATAGTGGCTGATCAGTTTTCACTACCACCAGCTGTGAAGTAAGTGTTCCCCTTTCCTAACATCCTTGTGAGCATTTTATTTTTATCTATGCTGTTCTAACTGGGGTAAGACAAAAATCTCAAAGTAGTTTTAATTTGTATTTCCTTGATGGCTAAGGAAACTAAACATTTAAAAGAATGTTTTACATCCATTAGTATTTCATCTTTTGAGAACTCTCTGTTCAGTTCCATGTCCAACTTTATAATATTTTAATTTATTCTTTGACATTTTAATATATGTATATAATGTATCTTGATCATATTCATCAGTACATCCCTTTCCAACTCCCCCCAAGGACCCTTGTAGTAGGAATCTTAAAAGTTCTTATTAATAAAATCAAACCCGAGGCGAGTTATTGGGGTCCATGTTGGTAGATCAGAGAGACAGAAGAAGCCACAGCTATCTCACCTTGCCAGTTCCTCGGCTGGTCCTGTTTCCTCAGACTGGAAGCTTCTGAGTCCTCATCCGGAATGGGTCTCAGCTGAATTACTGCTCAAAAGCCTGAATGCTCAACCAGCCAAAATCTTTTAGTTTTTGGTCCTCACGCCTTATATATCTATTTGCTTTCTACCACCACTCCCTGGGATTAAAGGCTGGCTTTCTGGGATTAAAGGTGTGTCACCAAGCTTGGCTATTTCCAATGTGGCCTTGAACTCACAGAGATCCAGAGGGATTTCTATCTCTGGATGCTAGGATTAAAGGTGTGAGTGCCACCATTTTCTAGCCTTTGTATCTAGTGGCTGTCTGTTCTCTGACCCCAGATAAATTTATTAAGGTACACAATATTTTGGGGAACACAATACCACCACAGACCCTCTAACAAATCTCTCTTCCAAATGCATCTTCTTATTTACTTATTTTAGCCCACTGAGTCCAATTAGTGTTGCTCATATGTTAATGAGTGTAGTGCTATCCACTGAGGCAAGACCAAACCACCAGTTGTTACCACTGTAAGGAAAAGCAACACTGTCCCCCAGCACAGCACCAATTTCTACTTAGATTGTTTGATTTCTTGACATCTGGGTGTGTGTGTGTGTGTGTGTGTGTGTGTGTGTGTGTGTGTTTAGTTCTTTGTAAATCTAACCTTCTGTCAGATGTATGGCTGGTAAACATTTTCCCCAATTATGTGGGCTATATCTTCACTTCAGTGTTGGTATTCTTTGCTGGACAATATGTTTTAGTTTCACGAGGTCCCATTTAATATTGTTGGTCTTAATACCTGAGCTAAAATGCTCCTGTTCAGAAAGTGCTTTGCTGGGGCTGGAGTGATGGCTTAGTGGTTAAGGGCACTTGTTGCTCTTACAAAGAACATGTATTTGTTTCCCAGTACCCCCATAGTGGCTTTCAACCATCCATAACTCCATGCAGTTCCTGGGACTCTGAAGTTGTCTTCTGACATCCACAGGTACCAGGCATGCACAGTAGTGTACATACATACATGGAAGCAAAACATTTTGTACACACTTCTTTTTTAAAAAGAAGAAGGTCCAGCTTCAGATTTGGCTTTGAAGAAGAGCTGGTGCAATTGGTTATTTGTGGTGTGCTGTGAGTGCTGCTGCAGGGAGCTGAGGAGAGATAAGAGGTGAGCTGGAAAACTGTGATATGAATACAGTTATCTATGATGATGTGCATGTTGACTTCACTTGGGAAGAATGGACTTTGCTGGATCCTTCCCAGAAGAATCTCTACAAAGATGTGATGCTAGAGACCTATAGGAATCTCACTATTATAGGATACAGTTGGGAAGACCATAATATTGAAGAACATTGTCAAAGTTCTAGACAACATGAAAGGAATGAAAGAAGCCAAACTACAGAGAAACCTTCTGTGTATAATCAATGCAGTAAAAGCATTGCATGTCAAAATAAACTTCAAAAGCATAAAAGATCACATACTGGAGTGAAATCTTTTGTACATAATCAATGTGATAAAGCCTTTGCATGTCACAGTCGTCTTCAAATGCATGAAAGAACACATACTGGAGAGAAACCCTTTGAATGTAATCAATGTGGTAAAGCCTTTGAATGTCAAAAAATTCTTTGAATGCATAAAAGACCACATACTGGAAAGAAACTATGGTGATATTTTATTTGTACTAAAATGTGATTTGTATGTTAATAAATAAAGTTGCCTGGGGGTCAAAGATAATAGCAAGACTTAGCAGAAGCTGGGCGGTGGTGGTGCACGCCTTTAATGCCAACTCTTGGGAGGCAGAGCTATGAGGATCTCTGTGTGTTCAAGGATACAGCCAGCATGGAGACACACGCCTTTAATCTCAATACCAACCATAGAAGACCTGGAGGTCTGTACAGACAGGCAGTGACTAGGAGGTCATGTGGTTGGGTTTACAACCAATGAGAAGGCAGAACAGAAACACTATAAAAAGATAGACACGTCGGACTGTGGTGGCTCATGCCTTTAATCCCAGCACTCGGGAGGCAGAGCCAGGTGGATCTCTGTGAGTTCGAGGCCAGCCTGGGCTACCAAGTGAGTCCCAGGAAAGGCGCAAAGCTACTCAGAGAAACCCTGTCTCGAAAAACCAAAAAAAAAAAAAAAGATAGACACATAGGAAGTAGGTCTCTCTTTTTGGAGAGGTAGGACTACAGCGACAGTGAAGGGTAAGGTTTTTAGCTCTTAGCTATTGCTCTGACCTCTTGGCTTTCATCTCTGTATTGGCTCTGTGTTTCTTATTTAATAAGATGGTTACATCTACAAGAAACCCTATGAATGTAATCAGTGTGATAAAGCCTTTACACAACAAAATCATCTTCAAAGGCATAAAAGAACACATACTGGAGAGAAACCCTATAAATGTAATCAATGTGGTAAAGCCTTTGCATACACATTTATCTTCATATGCATAAAAGAAAACAGAGGAGAGAAACCCTGTGAATGTAATCAATGTGGAAAAGCCTTTGCATATACCTGTCATCTTCAAATGCATAATAGAACACATACTGGAGCAAAACCATATGAATGCAACCAGTGTGGTAAAGCCTTTGCAGGACACAGTAATCTTCAATTTCATAGAAGAACACATACTAGAGAGAAACCATATGAGTTTAATCAGTGTGGTACAGCCTTTGCACAACACAACACTCTTCAGGTACATAAAAGAACACATACTGCAAAACCATATGAATGTAATCAGTGTGGTAAAGCCTTTGTGTCTATCAGGAATCTTCAAAATCATGAGAAAAAGTCATATTGCAGAGAAATCCTATAAATGTAGTCAGTGTGGTAATGTTTTGCACTTTGCACAGGAGTAAAACTTTGTATCTAAATAATCTATTAAAACCTTTGCATATTACAATAGTCTTTGACTACCTGAATGTAGTAGAACAGGCCCATAGGGTCGAGGAAATTGGCTCAAACCAGTTGCCAAGGCATGTACATAATGTACTTCCTTATGAGCCAAACTGGAGTCTGCTTGAGGGCCTTACAACAGTTGCTACCAAAGTACCTGATCATGCAGAGTCTGCCTGAGGGCCTAGCAACAGGCACTGTCAGAGTTCCTGATCATGTCTAACTAACGATGGGTGACCATACAATATCACCTGATCATTGTCAGAGTTCCTCATCATGCCCAGCCAATAAGGGATGACCACTCAATGTCACCAGATTAGGACACATCCTGGGTGTTGGGAGGAGGGTATATAAGGCCTTCGCCATCATAGAATAAATGATTCTGCTGTTTGCCTTCAAAAAAAGAAGGTCCTTTCTTGTGCCAATGAGTTCAAGCATAACCTGTACTTCCTCCTCTCAGTTTCAGGATATTATGTCTTATGTTGAGGTCCTTGACCCATCTGAGTTGAGTTTTGTGCAGAGTGAGATATATGATCTAGTTTCATTCTTTTACATGTAGCTATCCAGTTGTTCAGGACCATTTTGTTGAAGATGCTTTTTGTTCCAATGTGTACTGTGGCCTCTTTGTCAAAAATCAGATGGCTGTAGGAGTGTAGACTTATATGTGGGTCCTCAATTCTAATCCATTGATCAGTGTTCTGGTTTTATGTGAGCACCACGTGTTTTTATTAATATGACTCTACTATAAAGGTGTAACTTGAAGCTGGGCGGTGGTGGCGCACGCCTTTAATCCCAGCACTCGGGAGGCAGAGCCAGGCGGATCTCTGTGAGTTCGAGGCCAGCCTGGGCTACCAAGTGAGTTCCAGGAAAGGCACAAAGCTACACAGAGAAACCCTGTCTCGAAAAACCAAAAAAAAAAAAAAAAAAAAAAAAGGTGTAACTTGAATTCTGAGATGGCAATACCTCGAGCAGTTTTCCTTTTTTTTTTTTCATTTTTTTAAACCTTTCATTTCTTGAAAATAGATTTTTTTCATATAATATATTCTTAATGTTCAGGATTATTTTAGTTGCCCTGTTTCTTTAGTGTTTACATACAAAATTTAAGATACTTTTTTTCAATTTCTATGAAGAATTCCATTGGAATTTTGATGGGGATTGTGTTATGTTCATATTCTTTATGTAATGCCTAACACATTCTGCCAAGATTGTGTTAGAGATACCCTGCTTCTCAATATTTCTAGCATCTTTTTATTCCTGAAAGATTGATAACTATTATATGGTCACTGTCAACCTTTAGACACATCATACAGTGTTTTCCTTCATTCTGAGGATGTGATGTATCTTGTTTATTGATTTCTACATTGAACCATCTTGCTCTCTTAGGAAATTATTTAATCATGATGTACAATCTGTTTTTGTACAGTTGGGTTTTGTTTGCTCATATTTTGTGAAAGATTTCAGCTTCTATTTTAGTCAAATACACCACCCTTTAGCTTTCTGTGTCCTATCCAGGTTTTTGCCTAAGGGCTAGCCTGCTCTCATGTGATGAGTTTTGAAAGACTCTCCCATCTTCAGTGTTTACTAAAGCATAAAAATATTGGTATTATTTTTTCTGAAATATTTGCAAAATTCAGCTTCAATAACCACTAATGTCTTTTTGCTTTCCTGTGAGGGAAGGCTATTATGGATTGATTTTCCTCTCATTATTAGGCCATTTGGTCTTTCTATCTTTTGCTGGCATGTTTGTTTGTCTGTTGTACATGTACAAGGATTTCTCCATTTTTTCTAGAGAATTTAATATATTTACCAATAATAATCATTAGCAGTCATTCTATATGATTCTTTATATTTCAGAGAGTTCTGGTGTTGTCTTTATTTCTGATTCAATTTATTTTGCTTTTCTCAAAGTTTGTATAGCAAAGTTTTATCAGTTTTGTTTACCATTTCAAACAGCACAGCTGGGTAAAGTTGTGTACTTCTTATCCTAGTCCTTATTTTATTCAGTTTTTAAAAAAGAATGTTAGCATTCAATTTGAACCTCCCTGTGTGGCTTCAAGCAACCAAGACACAGGCACCTCCAACTTCCTATATCTTCTCAGCTCCTCTGCTAAAGAATTTGGCCTTTATGGTGACAGGTGCTTAAGGAGTTCCCCTTCCCCAAAAATTTGCAGTATGTGGATCGCACCACAGCAATGGTGGAGCAGCTCCAGGCTTGTTTTTTACAGCATCTACCAGTGTCTTTTCACTGAGCATGGCCACAATTTGTTCAGGCTGACAATCTGGCAGAAGGTCTGATTCCTCTTTCAGTGGTAACATCTCAGACAAACTTTTCCAAAGTCACCTGGATGATGATTGTTGGAGTTGATCCTGTGGCAATGCATACCTCCAACATTCTCCTGGCCTCCTGGATGCTGGCTGTGCTTACAGACATGATCAGGAGTTTCTGTATCTTCCTTCATCCTCAGGGCATCACAGCCATCAAAGGAAAGGGGGAGGTGTCATGAAGTCTAGCAGGTGTACTATTCATATTTTTATAATTTGAATTTTTTCTTCATTCTGAAATCATCCAGGCTGTTTGTTCTTTTTGTATTTCATTGAGCTATGATGTTGTTTCCTTATGCCATCTCTACATTTTCATGATAGTATTTATTAATATGAATATTCTTCTTAGGATTGATTTTACTTCATGCTATAAATCTTCATGTGTTGTATTTCTCATTTTGTTTCTCCTAAGGTATTTTTAGATTTTGCAGTCCATTTCTTTATTAGGCCATTGTTTATTTGAAGTATGGTTTTAAATTACAGAGACCTTGTTAATTTTTTGAAATCCAACTTACTACTAATTGCTAGTTTCAGGAATTTTGATTAGAAAAGATATTTTCTTTTATTTAAGTCTTCTTAAACTGTTTCAGACTTGTTTCCTGACCCAAGATATGATGCTTCCTGGAATGTAAGCAGAATGTGACCTGTGTCTTGATTGGGTTCAGTGCTACCATCTATTAACGCCCCTTGCTCAAAGTGATGGAGTCCAATGCTTCTGTATGATTTGCTACCCAATCTGCCTAATCCTGGAAGTGGTACACTGGAATCCCTTGCTGTTATTTACTGCATTCTGTCTGTTCATTCAGGTCCATTAGTATTGATTGTGTCTTCTTCAATATTGAATGCACATACACTTGTAAGTGTTAAATACTGTTTATAAGTTGTCCATTTTCATTATATAACATGCTTCTTTATTTCCTTTTACATACTTATCAGTAGTTTTGTAATGACCCTTGGGGGAAGACCATTTCTGAATACAATAACCACAAGGGAACAAAATTGATTGGGACTTTGTCATTAATGCTTTGGTCCCCAGATTCCTAGCAAGTATATTGCCCAGAGATTATGACATTAAAAACTTATATTTAATGAGAGGCTTTGAGAATTAAGTTTCTGGAACTAAAAATAAACAGTACAGATACTGACGTTGCCATTAGTTCATGAATCCAAGCATATATGAAAAAAATCCCTTCTGCTCCAGAGAACATTACTGTGATTCAGGAATCATTCTTTACACCATCTCCATGGCTTTGCAGATGCATTAGCTCCACCATCCACTTTTCTGAAAGGTAAGATGCACAACACATCTGAAAATGAGCATCTGATTGAGTACAGTAAATAAGAGGATAGAGAAGTAATTCTTCCTGTTGAACAGCCTTGGCTTAGGAAACAAGGAAATGTCATTGCTTCAAAAACAATTTACAAGGGGCAAGTGACTAATCAAAAGGAAGCCCCAGGTTTAACTGCAGCTTGTTCATACTCAGCATCCCTCTTGCTCCTTGGTCTTCCTGACATCCTATCTACAGGTTTTCTTTTTCCATCATCTGTAAGAATTTCCTGATTCTCCCTAGGGTTTTGTTTGGTTTCCTTTGTGTTTTATTCAATGTTCATGTCTTCGGATCACCTACTAGTTCTTATCTACCTTGCACCTCATTGCTCACATATCTATCCATCATTTATTAGTCTCCTTCAGTTACCTATGAAATATGATTGATAGCTCCCCCTTCCATGTATTTCTGAAGATATGGATTGGATGCAATGAAGTCATTCAACATATAAAAGATTAATATAGTTCCTGTAAATGTAAGCACTATAAATATGACTTATTCATTTGTAAGCTGATCTCTTTCAATGTCCAAAATTTTCTCTGTGCATGTCACAATTTTTGCCTTTAAAAATAAGCTTTATTGCAGGGTGGTGGTGGTATATGCCTTTTATTCCAGCACTCATGAAGCAGAGGCAGGCTAATCTCTATGAGTTCCAGGACAGCCTGGTCTACAAAGAGAAACCCTATCTTGAAAAAAGAAAGAAAGAAAGAAAGAAAGAAAGAAAGAAAGAAAGAAAGAAAGGAAGGAAGGAAGGAAGGAAGGAAGGAAGGAAGGAAGGAAGGAAGGAAGGAAGGAAGGAAGGAAGAAAGAAAGAAAGAAAGAAAGAAAGAAAGAAAGAAAGAAAGAAAGAAAGAAAGAAAGAAAGAAAGAGCGAGCTTTATTATAAAAAACTTGTAAGTAAAAATCATCACACACCAAAATTAACCAGGTCTGAATTCTACACACTGCAATGACCTTCTGTACAGTTAGAACAGCCATCCTGAGGCTGTTGAGTTTCACACCTTCACTCTGAAATATTTTTTTTCTTTATGATGATGTTTACTCATATATTTTAATTTCCAAAATAATTGGCTACATTGTGACATTTTCATACATGCATCCAGTGTGCTTTAATTATATTCACCCCCACCTCCAATACCTTATTGGCTTTACCTCTCCTGGCCCCTCTACTTGCTTGTTTAATCTAGATTCTTTTTAATGTATATTTAATTAATATATACTTACATCATTTCCCTTCCCCATTCTCCTTCCTCAAACCCTTCCTTGTAACCCTCACTCCCTCTCAAATTTATGTCTTCTTTTTCTTTAAGTACTGTTATATATTTGCATAAATATATAAATAAAACATGCTGAGTCCATTTAGTTGCTTGTATGGATATGCTGTTAAGGCTGACCACTTGGTATTGGATAAACAGTGAGTTAGAGGCTCATCCCTAGGATGACTAATTCCCCCTCTCTCAGCAGTCCTTAGTTGCCTGTAGTTCTCTTTCTAGGGATGGGACCCCCTGAGACAACCCCCTTCCATGCTAGCATGTCTACTGGTGTGGTCATTGTTCAGATTCTGTATACACAGCCATGTTGTTGAGTTATCAAGCTTCCTTGTCATTCCTAGGAGACACAGTCTCACAGTAGACTTCCTGGTCCTCTGGCTCTTACAGTGTTTCTACCATCTCTACAAAGAGAATGGGTGATGAGGTGTGATCTTTGATGAGGAATGAGAGCTACACTCATATGTGGGTATAAGGATAAGTATTCAGAATGCAGTTAGGAATCAGCCTAGTTTAGTAAAGTGGTGTTAGGACATTCTGCCCTAAGATTCATGACCTCACCAGCTCCAGAAAGTTGGGTAGGTACGGGTAGGTAGATAATTTTCTACAAATTATCTGTTTATTGCTGCTGATAGTAAGTAAAGTGCCATGTTTTATGCTTAAATATTTAGCCTTACACAATACACGTTTTGATTGCAATAGCTTCTCAATCAATTTATACTGTCATTTTCACATCTGAAAATAGTTACATTGCTTTTATCTATAGTTTGAAGCATTGTCACTTTTTTTCTTTAATCATATTGGTTTGAAGATTCATAACAACAATACTTGGTAGTCACAGTAGTATGTATGAATATTTGTCTTCAATGTGAGCTTAATGGAAATTATTCCTATAATTTCATGTTTGTATGGATATTAGCTGATAAAGAAACTGTTTTGTATGGTTGGCAAGATCCTAGCATTCAGAATTTGCCCAGAATTATGTCCATGGAGTTGTCTTTGGCACCTATAAAGGTGAGCTTACTATATTCAGAATGCCTTCTACTGATTCATTATATGATAACAAATCAATTGCCACTATGAGAAGTGTATTGCTTCTTTGAGCTGCCTGTAACCTAGTCATCATATTTAGTATGTAATGAATATATTTCTAACCTAACTTATTTGGGATAGTTTTCTACACTTGCTATTAATGAAACAAATGGGATTTCTTACTCTGGTTGTGTGAGGAAGGTTGTTTTCTTTTCACATCAGAGTTAATTTTTTAAGTTCTTTTGATTTTATTTATTTATTGAGAGACAGACTATGGGCATGCTATGGTGCTCCTGTAGAGGCCAGAGGACAACTTCCAGGTGTCCATTCCATCCTTTTATGATGTAGATCCAAGAGCCTGAACTCAGGCTGTCAGCCCCATGAAAACACTTTACCTATTGATCTATCTCACTGGACTCTGAATAATTCTTATAAACTAAAATTAGACAAAATTACCCCCACTAGCATCTTGTCCTCCATGAGAATGAAATTCATTTGATAAAGTTATTTAATACTCTATACTTGCTCCATTTTTTAAAAACACGTATAAGTGTTTTTGCTACATGTATATTTGTGTACCATGTATGTGGCTGGTGCTCCCTGAGGCCAGAAAAGGCATTGGATCCCCTGGAACTACAGTTACTGATGGTTGAAAGCTGCCATGTGGTTACTAGGACTCAAACTCAGGTGCCCTTGAAGAGCAACAGGTGCTCTTAACTGCAGAGCCATCTCTCCCTCTCTTAGGGTTTTGTTTTTTATTTTGCTTTTTGTTTTTTGCTTTGTGTGTGGTTTTTTGTTTTTTGTTTTTTGATTTTTTTTTTTTTTTTGGTTTTTTGAGACAGGGGTTCTCTGTGTAGTTTTGCAGCCTATCCTGGATCTCTCTCTGTATACCAGGCTGATCTCAAACCCACAGAGATCTGCCTGGCTCTGCCTCTCAAGTGCTGGGATTAAAGGCATGTGCCACCACTGCCTGGCTTCTCTTAGGGTTTTTAATGACCTTCTCACAACTTATTAAAGTTGCATTTAACTCTAACTTTAAACTTTTTATTTAAATTTATTTTATTATTATGACATTTAAAATTAATGATATCATGCTCTTTGACTGCAGGATATACACATATCAATCTCAACCCTTCCAGGAAACCACTTCACTGCTGTCTAGATTTCAGACTGCTGGAAGGTGCTATGCAATTGGCTGGGGATGAAAAGTTATCCGAGGTCTTGGCCAGCACTGGCTGCTCCCACTGCTGCTTTAGTGGCATGGGAATTCCATGCCTGATACTGTAGACATGGTCAAAAGTTCATGGCTGTGAAGGCTTATGCCTTATGGTGGAACCTACTACTGTTATTTGGCTAACTGGTTCTGGTGTCAAATTGCCTTCTAAATAATTATGTTTATATCCACAGACCTGAACTGCTCTCAATCTTGGTGAGAAAAGCATCTTTCTAGAGTGGGAAGCAGTCAGTGTGGACTCATGACTGGTCAATATGCTGAGAAGCAGTGACTGTGAGTGCTCAGCCCTAAATGAGGCATCTTTCTCAGCCCCTCACACTTGCAAGACTCGAGGGACACTGTGGAAAAGAAGGCAGAAAGAATGTAAGAGATGGTGGGTGGGGAGGAGTGTTGTGAAGTTTGTCTTCTAGATATTATGTAACTTGTAAACTCACAGCAGCTGTGGATATCTGCATACATCTTGCATAAAAAGAGATGAGATCTTGAGGCCCCAGCCTTTATGAGGGGGCTATTGGTGACTAATGGCTGCTAGAGGAGGGACAAGTGCTATTCCTCAGGAGTGTGTCGATTGGTAAGTTCCACACACCTCAGTACATATGGGCAGCACTAACTGGTCTTGGTGCGTTATATCTATGTATTTATGCATATATGTGCACATAGATACAGTAATAACAATTGAAGAAGGGGAGCCAGGAATTTGAGTGAGGCATGGGATAAGTTGGAGGGAAATGATACGTTTATATTTTAATTTAAAAGATACTTACCTATTTTAAGAGAAAAAACAAGTAAGAAAGAAAACTACATTGTACTCTGTAAAAAAGAGAGTATGAAGTTAGAAGTGCTGGGTGAATATGGCAGGAGCTGGAGGAATGAGGAATGGAAGTGATCACAGTTCACTGTGTATGTATATGAAGTCCTCACAGAATATATTTTTTAAAATGAGAGATAAAAGTAATTGAAAAGAGATCTTAGGTGATAACAGCTGGCTGAGGGGGAGTTAAGGTAGCTGAGTATTTAAAGTCAGCTCTGACTACTAAATTAAGTGTTATTACCAGGAGTCCCATATGAGGTGACCCACAGGAGAATATGGCTAAATTTAGAAACTCCAGCCTCTAAAGAGAAGCAAGCATTAAGAAATGCCCCATATCATCAATGCATGGGGTTCAAGTTGAGGCATACAAACACCTGCTATGTTTGTTCCCTGTAGCTCGGTCTTTCTGTTTCTTCTCTTATACAGACAACTCGTTTACATGGAACCAGAAAACCACACAGGGATTCCAGAGTTTTATCTGTTGGGACTTTCAGAGAACCCAGAGATTCAGTCTGCTCTCTTTGGGCTGTTCTTGTCTTTGTACTTGGTGACCATCTTTGGGAATCTGCTCATCATCCTGGCCATTGTCTCTGATCCTAAGCTGCACACACCCATGTATTTATTCCTCTCTAACCTATCCTTTTCTGATGTCTGCTTCACCTCTACCACTGTCCCAAAGATGCTGCTGAACATCCAGACACAGAGTAAGCGCATCACCTATGTGGGCTGCATCACCCAGATGTACTTTTTCACCGTCTTTGGACTTCTAGACAATTTGCTTCTGACCGTGATGGCATATGACCGCTTTGTGGCCATCTGCCACCCCCTGCACTATACTGTCCTTATGAGCCCTAAGCTCTGTTCCCAGCTACTTCTCCTGGCATGGCTCATAAGCATTCTTGGAGCCCTACCTGAAAGTTTAACTGCACTGAGGCTGTCGTTCTGTGCCGTTGTGGAAATCCCACACTATTTTTGTGAGCTTCCTGAAGTCCTCAAACTAGCCTGCTCCGACACCTTCATCAACAATGTCGTGTTATATATTGTAACAGGCATCATGGGCTTTTTCCCTCTTGCTGGGATACTTTTCTCTTATTCTCAAATAGTGACATCTGTCCTGCAGATTTCAACAGCAGGAGGAAAGTATAAAGCGTTTTCCACCTGTGGTTCTCACCTCTCTGTTGTCTCTCTGTTCTATGGAACCTGCCTTGGAGTGTACCTCAGTTCTACATGGACACAAGGTTCCTGGGCAGGGGTGTTTGCTTCCGTTCTGTATACTGTGGTCACTCCTATGATGAACCCCTTCATCTACAGCCTGAGGAACAGGGACATGAAGAGAGCCCTGAATATGCTTCTATATAATCTGTCATCTTCACCTTGAAAGTAGGGGAATTGTGTATGTGTATGTATTTAAGTGTGTGTGTGTGTGTGTGTGTGTGTGTGTGTGTGTGTGTGTGTGTGCACAACAAGACAACCTTCAAGATGACCATCTACCTTGTTCTTGGAGACAGAGTCCCTTGAGGGCGTGCTTCAGTTTGGGTGTTAGCCACTGAGACCCAAGTACTCATTTGTCTCTGCATGCCCTGCATTGGGATTATAAATGTGTGTCATCCTGACTTTTCACATGGATTCTATGGGTCAAACTCACATGCTCATGCTTACATGACAAGCACTTCTGAAAGTTGAGATATCTGCCCTGTTGACAGTACTTTTGATTTTGTAGACACATTTAATCAGGTGCAATGGAACACAATGCTCAATAGTTGAGGCTCTGAGATGTCCTGAATATATTTACATATCCTAATGCTTTGCTTGCTGTGTTTATTAGCAATTAATAAATATTGTTTTACGAAGTGTTTTCATGTCCTTGCCTGAGTTTTAATTTTTCTCATTTCCAATGTAGAGAAGCATTAAATTCTGTATTAAGTATTTATGAGCTGTCTTAGTCACTGTTCTATTGCTATGAAGACACACGATGACCAAGGCAAGTCTTACAAAAGAAAGCATTTAATTATGGGTTTGCTTACAGTTTCAGAAGTTAGTCCATTATTATCATAGGGGTGGGGAGCACAGTGGCACTCAGGCAGCATGGTGCTGGAGAGTTAGATGAGAGTTCTACATCCTGTTCTGTAGTCAGAGAGAGAGAGACTGGATCTCCAATGAGCTTTCAAAACCACAAAGCTCACCAACAGTGACACACTTACTCCAAAGCTACACCCACTAATCCTTCTAATCCTTTCAAATAGTGCCACTTCCTGGTGGACTATATCAACTTATGGGAGCCATTCTTATTCAAACCACCACATGTGCACTTAATTGCCTTCCTTTGCATTTTATTATTATGTCTTTTGATGGGTACATGTAAATTTTTTGATTATCTTATTTTTATACATTTTCAGATATATATCATCCCCATAGATCAGATTTTTATATCAAAACAATTTGAGCTTAAATAGTAAGTAATATGATCTCCCATGTACTAGTTATTTTTAGACTCCATGATTTTGAGTAATTTGTATTCCACAAGGAAAGAAAGACAAGAAAGGGTATAATCTCATTTAACCTCTTATACCCGTTTTTAATCACTAAGTCTATCCTGTCTCTCACATTTTGAGCATGCTATGCCCAGTCTCTCTCTGTGTCTCTTTCTCTCTTTTTCTGCCTGTGGATCAGGATATCAAACTCTCAGCTACTTCTCTAGAAACATGTCTGTCTGAGTACTGCCATGCTTCTCACCATGATGATAATGGACTAACTTTTGAAACTCTAAGCAAACCCACAATTAGATGCTTTCTTTATAGGAGTTGCCTTGGTCATGGTGTCTCTTAACAGCAATATAACAGTAACTAACATAGTAGTTGGTACCAGGAAGCACAGTATTGATATAATAGGCCTGACCTATGGAATATGGAAGACTTTGGGACTTCAAACTACAAAAGAGTTTGAAAGTTTTAAGTGGGGCTTTCATGGATCATCCTCATAGGAGTATGGAAGACAAATAAATGGTCCTGGCCATATTCAGGGAGGATTCTTCTTATTCTGTTCCTTGCATCACGCTAAAATCTTCTGTGGAAATATGATTTCAGAAACACCCATATGTAATGACTTCCTAATTCCCATAATATCACTCAATCTACTCAAGCTGACACTAAAACATAACCATCAACTGGTGCAAGTCTGAAGTCACCCTGGAAGGATTCATACACATATCAAATGAGGTGCAGCCAAGACCAAAAGCAATGGGTATGGTCCTGTGATTTTCATGCATTAAAAAATGAGAGTAACCATCTATTATCTCTTTAAAAATTCTAGGGGCTGGAATGATGGCTCAGTGGTTAAGAATGATTGCTGCTCTTCCAGTGGCCCTGAGTTTGGTTCTTAGCACCTATGTTAGATGGCTCACAACTGCCTGCAACTCCAGCTCCATGGAATCCAGTGTCCTCTTCTAGCCTCCAACTGCACATGCATACACATGGAATATAGAAAGAAAGAAAGAAAGAAAGAAAGAAAGAAAGAAAGAAAGAAAGAAAGAAAGAAAGAAAGAAAGAAAGAAAGAAAGAAAGAATGAATTTAAAAGCAAAACTAAAACAATTTCTACCAAGGCAGAAATAGATATGGTAGAGTTCATACTTTTATAGATATCAAAAGTTTGCAAATCACCAGCTATGTAGATTTGGCCAAAGGACCATGAAGTGATAAAGAGGAATAATTATAAAAAGTCAGCTTTAAAACTAACTTCCAGAAGCACACATAGTAAAACTTATGTCAAGACTTTAAAAGTCTTAATGTTACTGTGTGGAGCCTGAATAAGGAGGTCATAAATGATGTCAGATAGACACAGAATAAAGGATGGACTCTGAGAGTGCTACCTACATGGTCCCTGGGTGGACATCTCCCTTCCAGGCACAGAGTAATGGCAGGCACACTTCTTGTCCCAACTAACTGTTGTGGAACCACAGTGAACTTAACAAATGGGGGACAAGGAAATAGTAAAAATGGGTGCTATCTATTGAACATATGCCATGTTAGAGGTAAATTTCTATAGCTTAAAACGGTATGCAGTTCATACATAAAGTCCATGAAATTACCAAAATTAATATATCAGGATCCAACTCTATATATTTGGTTTCTTGCCAAGCAGTATACTAGTCCTTTAGTCACTGACAGAGTATGTGAGAAAAAGGAAAATAAAAGGAGAATATTGACTCATAACTTCAGTTTGCAGTCCATGTTGGTCTTTAGGTCACAGAGGGTCAAGTGGTGGGCCAGAAGCAGAGATGGCATCATTGCTGTGGCTTGCTTTCTCTTTTTTCCCTTTTATTCAACCTGAGCCCCTGTTTAGCCTCATTTTTAGTCTGTAGTTCTCCCCTCCTTTCTGGAAATGTATCCACAGAAGCAGCCATAGTTGTGCTTCACTAACCTTCTAGGTCTTTATTAATCCATTCAAAGCAACCAAGACGATTAAGCATGACAGAAGGGAAGCACACGGAAATGAATGGTAAATGAGTTTAGGCAGACAACCTACTGAATCTAACATCTTACACTAAAGTCAGGGCTCATGTGAGTGTGAACCTCAGAATGCCTACAGAATTCTTGTGCAGGACCAAAGCTGTGGAAGTTAGTACTGGAAATGCCATCTGACTCAGAAGTTCCTTTGTGTTTATATCCATAGGAAACTTAAACCTGGTTCCTGCAGATGTCCTACAGATTGTGACAGTAACTGCTGATGTGGGACAAGAGCTACTGGCCATTGATCTTCTTTGAAGATCGTGAAATGAGGGGGAAAAATAAGGTTTGGCAGACAAATAAAGTACATGAAACAAAAGTTAACTAATGCTGTCTTTAGTGCTATGACCTCATTGTTCTCTGTTCTGAACATTCTAGATACTGTTGCTCTTTGGAAGTACAGTATAGTCCATTGTCTTCTGTCTAGCATCTTCTGGTGATTGTACAAGTAATAAGAAATGTTGAAATCACACAGAGTTCTCTGAGTTCTTTCTCTGGTATTTCAAAACATTATGTTGAAAATTTCAAGCATTGGATTTGCATAATAATATCCAAAGAAAAGGAAATTAGTGTCTCATAAAGACATTTGAACTTTCAGATTTACTGTAGAATTTTTTAAATGTGCAAAATATAAAAATCATGTTAAGTGTCCATCAACAGATGAGTGGATGAAGAATATATAGAATGTATTCAGAACTGAATACATTTTAGCCATGTATCCATTATCACAATGAAAGAAGAAGCCATATGTTAAGTTATAGAAGATAGACGCTGAGATGAAGACAGAGTTTGAAAACTCAATAACCCAACTGGAAAACTCAAAGGAAAAACTTAAAGTGGAGTGCATCAAGCAAGTCTTGAAGAGAGGGGAACTAGATCACACAATTAAACAATGTGAAAAAATAAAAATCACAGGAAAAGATTATGTAGGAACCCTGAGATACCATCCAAAGACAAGTCTTTGAATCATAGGCATAGTTGATAGAGAAGATTTCCAGGTTAATAGCATAGACCATATCTTCAGCAAGATTATAGATGAAAACCTCTCCAAACTAAGGGGAATGCATAGCTATAGATACAGGGAGCACTTAGAACACTAAATAGGTAAGACCAGAAAGGAAACTTCCCACGTCTTACATA